>NC_140650.1:38184767-38484880 GCF_978046115.1 Saccoglossus kowalevskii
CACTGCTTAAAACTCAGTTCAAAATATCGCTGCTTAGAACCCAGTTTAAAATATCACTGTTTAGAGCTCAGTTTAAAATAACACTGTTTAGAGCTCAGTTTAAAATAACACTGCTTAGAACTCAGATTAAAATATCACTGCTTAGAAGTCAGTTTAAAATAACACTACTTAGAACTCAGTTTAAAATAACACTACTTAGAACTCAAATCAAAATATCGTTGCTTAGAACTCAGTTTAAAATAACACTATTTAGAACTCAGATTAAAATATCGCTGCTTAGAACTCAGTTTAAAATAACACTGCTTAGAACTCAGATTATAATATCACTGCTTAGAAGTCAGTTTAAAATAACACTACTTAGAACTCAGTTTAAAATAACACTACTTAGAACTCAGTTCAAAATATCGCTGCTTAGAACCCAGTTTAAAATATCACTGTTTAGAGCTCAGTTTAAAATATCACTGTTTAGAACTCTGTTTAAAATATCACTGCTTAGAACTCAGTTTAAAATATCACTACTGAAAACTCAGTTCAAAATATCGCTGCTTAGAACCCAATTTAAAATATCACTGTTTAGAGCTCAGTTTAAAATATCACTGCTTAGAACTCAGATTAAAATATCGCTGCTTAGAACTCAGTTTAAAATATCACTGTTTAGAACCCAGTTTAATATATCACTATTTAGAACTCACTTTAAAATAACACTACTTAGAACTCAGTTCAAATTATCGCTGCTTAGAACCCAGTTTAAAATATCACTGTTTAGAACTCAGTTTAAAATAACACTACTTAGAACTCAGTTCAAAATATCGCTGCTTAGAACCCAGTTTAAAATATCACTGTTTAGAACTCAGTTTAAAATAACACAACTTAGAACTCAGTTTAAAATAACACTACTTAGAACTCAGTTCAAAATATCGCTGCTTAGAACCCAGTTTAAAATATCACTGTTCAGAGCTCAGTTTAAAATATCACTGTTTAGAACTCTGTTTAAAATATCGCTGCTTAGAACCCAATTTAAATATCACTGTTTATAGCTCAGTTTAAAATATCACTGCTTAGAACTCAGATTAAAATTTCACTGCTTAGAAGTCAGTTTAAAATAACACTACTTAGAACTCAGTTCAAAATATCGCTGCTTAGAACCCAGTTTAAAATATCACTGTTTAGAGCTCAGTTTAAAATATCACTGTTTAGAACTCTGTTTAAAATATCACTGCTTAGAACTCAGTTTAAAATATCACTACTGAAAACTCAGTTCAAAATATCGCTGCTTAGAACCCAATTTAAAATATCACTGTTTAGAGCCCAGTTTAAAATATCACTGCTTAGAACTCAGATTAAAATATCGCTGCTTAGAACTCAGTATAAAATATCACTGTTTAGAACCCAGTTTAATATATCACTATTTAGAACTCACTTTAAAATAACACTACTTAGAACTCAGTTCAAATTATCGCTGCTTCGAACCCAGTTTAAAATATCACTGTTTAGAACTCAGTTTAAAATAACACTACTTAGAACTCACTTTAAAATAACACTACTTAGAACTCAGTTCAAAATATCGCTGCTTAGAACCCAGTTTAAAATATCACTGTTTAGAGCTCAGTTTAAAATAACACTGCTTAGAACTCAGTTCAAAATATCGCTGCTTAGAACCCAGTTAAAATTATCACTGTTTAGAACTCAGTTTAAAATAACACTACTTAGAACTCAGATTAAAATATCGCTGCTTAGAACTCAGTTTAAAATAACACTATTTAGAGCTCAGTTTAAAATAACACTGCTTTGAACTCAGATTAAAATATCGCTGCTTAGAACTCAGTTTAAAATAACACTATTTAGAACTCAGATTAAAATATCGCTTCTTAGAACTCAGTTTAAAATATCACTCTTAAAAACTCAGTTTAAAATATCACTGTTTAGAACTCGGATCAAAATATCACTGTTTAGAACTCAGTTCAAAATATCGCTGCTTAGAACCCAGTTTAAAATATCACTGTTAAGAGCTCAGTTTAAAATAACACTGCTTAAAACTCAGTTCAAAATATCGCTGCTTAGAACCCAGTTTAAAATATCACTGTTTAGAGCTCAGTTTAAAATAACACTGTTTAGAGCTCAGTTTAAAATAACACTGCTTAGAACTCAGATTAAAATATCACTGCTTAGAAGTCAGTTTAAAATAACACTACTTAGAACTCAGTTTAAAATAACACTACTTAGAACTCAGATCAAAATATCGTTGCTTAGAACTCAGTTTAAAATAACACTATTTAGAACTCAGATTAAAATATCGCTGCTTAGATCTCAGTTTAAAATAACACTGCTTAGAACTCAGATTATAATATCACTCCTTAGAAGTCAGTTTAAAATAACACTACTTAGAACTCAGTTTAAAATAACACTACTTAGAACTCAGTTCAAAATATCGCTGCTTAGAACCCAGTTTAAAATATCACTGTTAAGAGCTCAGTTTAAAATAACACTGCTTAAAACTCAGTTCAAAATATCGCTGCTTAGAAGTCAGTTTAAAATAACACTACTTAGAACTCAGTTTAAAATAACACTACTTAGAACTCAGTTCAAAATATCGCTGCTTAGAACCCAGTTTAAAATATCACTGTTTAGAGCTCAGTTTAAAATATCACTGTTTAGAACTCTGTTTAAAATATCACTGCTTAGAACTCAGTTTAAAATATCACTACTGAAAACTCAGTTCAAAATATCGCTGCTTAGAACCCAATTTAAAATATCACTGTTTAGAGCTCAGTTTAAAATATCACTGCTTAGAACTCAGATTAAAATATCGCTGCTTAGAACTCAGTTTAAAATATCACTGTTTAGAACCCAGTTTAATATATCACTATTTATCACTCACTTTAAAATAACACTACTTAGAACTCAGTTCAAATTATCGCTGCTTAGAACCCAGTTTAAAATATCACTGTTTAGAACTCAGTTTAAAATAACACTACTTAGAACTCAGTTCAAAATATCGCTGCTTAGAACCCAGTTTAAAATATCACTGTTTAGAACTCAGTTTAAAATAACACAACTTAGAACTCAGTTTAAAATAACACTACTTAGAACTCAGTTCAAAATATCGCTGCTTAGAACCCAGTTAAAAATATCACTGTTCAGAGCTCAGTTTAAAATATCACTGTTTAGAACTCTGTTTAAAATATCGCTGCTTTGAACCCAATTTACATATCACTGTTTATAGCTCAGTTTAAAATATCACTGCTTAGAACTCAGATTAAAATTTCACTGCTTAGAAGTCAGTTTAAAATAACACTACTTAGAACTCAGTTTAAAATAACACTACTTAGAACTCAGTTCAAATTATCGCTGCTTCGAACCCAGTTTAAAATATCACTGTTTAGAACTCAGTTTAAAATAACACTACTTAGAACTCACTTTAAAATAACACTACTTAGAACTCAGTTCAAAATATCGCTGCTTAGAACCCAGTTTAAAATATCACTGTTTAGAGCTCAGTTTAAAATAACACTGCTTAGAACTCAGTTCAAAATATCGCTGCTTAGAACCCAGTTAAAATTATCACTGTTTAGAACTCAGTTTAAAATAACACTACTTAGAACTCAGATTAAAATATCGCTGCTTAGAACTCAGTTTAAAATAACACTATTTAGAGCTCAGTTTAAAATAACACTGCTTTGAACTCAGATTAAAATATCGCTGCTTAGAACTCAGTTTAAAATAACACTATTTAGAACTCAGATTAAAATATCGCTGCTTAGAACTCAGTTTAAAATATCACTCTTAAAAACTCAGTTTAAAATATCACTGTTTAGAACTCGGATCAAAATATCACTGTTTAGAACTCAGTTCAAAATATCGCTGCTTAGAACCCAGTTTAAAATATCACTGTTAAGAGCTCAGTTTAAAATAACACTGCTTAAAACTCAGTTCAAAATATCGCTGCTTAGAACCCAGTTTAAAATATCACTGTTTAGAGCTCAGTTTAAAATAACACTGTTTAGAGCTCAGTTTAAAATAACACTGCTTAGAACTCAGATTAAAATATCACTGCTTAGAAGTCAGTTTAAAATAACACTACTTAGAACTCAGTTTAAAATAACACTACTTAGAACTCAGATCAAAATATCGTTGCTTAGAACTCAGTTTAAAATAACACTATTTAGAACTCAGATTAAAATATCGCTGCTTAGATCTCAGTTTAAAATAACACTGCTTAGAACTCAGATTATAATATCACTCCTTAGAAGTCAGTTTAAAATAACACTACTTAGAACTCAGTTTATAATAACACTACTTAGAACTCAGTTCAAAATATCGCTGCTTAGAACCCAGTTTAAAATATCACTGTTAAGAGCTCAGTTTAAAATAACACTGCTTAAAACTCAGTTCAAAATATCGCTGCTTAGAAGTCAGTTTAAAATAACACTACTTAGAACTCAGTTTAAAATAACACTACTTAGAACTCAGTTCAAAATATCGCTGCTTAGAACCCAGTTTAAAATATCACTGTTTAGAGCTCAGTTTAAAATATCACTGTTTAGAACTCTGTTTAAAATATCACTGCTTAGAACTCAGTTTAAAATATCACTACTGAAAACTCAGTTCAAAATATCGCTGCTTAGAACCCAATTTAAAATATCACTGTTTAGAGCTCAGTTTAAAATATCACTGCTTAGAACTCAGATTAAAATATCGCTGCATAGAACTCAGTTCAAAATATCGCTGCTTAGAACCCAGTTTAAAATATCACTGTTCAGAGCTCAGTTTAAAATATCACTGTTTAGAACTCTGTTAAAAATATCGCTGCTTAGAACCCAATTTACATATCACTGTTTATAGCTCAGTTTAAAATATCACTGCTTAGAACTCAGATTAAAATTTCACTGCTTAGAAGTCAGTTTAAAATAACACTACTTAGAACTCAGTTTAAAATAACACTACTTAGAACTCAGTTCAAAATATCGCTGCTTAGAACCCAGTTTAAAATATCACTGTTTAGAGCTCAGTTTAAAATATCACTGTTTAGAACTCTGTTTAAAATGTCACTGCTTAGAACTCAGTTTAAAATATCACTACTGAAAACTCAGTTCAAAATATCGCTGCTTAGAACCCAATTTAAAATATCACTGTTTAGAGCCCAGTTTAAAATATCACTGCTTAGAACTCAGATTAAAATATCGCTGCTTAGAACTCAGTATAAAATATCACTGTTTAGAACCCAGTTTAATATATCACTATTTAGAACTCACTTTAAAATAACACTACTTAGAACTCAGTTCAAATTATCGCTGCTTCGAACCCAGTTTAAAATATCACTGTTTAGAACTCAGTTTAAAATAACACTGCTTAGAACTCACTTTAAAATAACACTACTTAGAACTCAGTTCAAAATATCGCTGCTTAGAACCCAGTTTAAAATATCACTGTTTAGAGCTCAGTTTAAAATAACACTGCTTAGAACTCAGTTCAAAATATCGCTGCTTAGAACCCAGTTAAAATTATCACTGTTTAGAACTCAGTTTAAAATAACACTACTTAGAACTCAGATTAAAATATCGCTGCTTAGAACTCAGTTTAAAATAACACTATTTAGAGCTCAGTTTAAAATAACACTGCTTTGAACTCAGATTAAAATATCGCTGCTTAGAACTCAGTTTAAAATAACACTATTTAGAACTCAGATTAAAATATCGCTGCTTAGAACTCAGTTTAAAATATCACTCTTAAAAACTCAGTTTAAAATATCACTGTTTAGAACTCGGATCAAAATATCACTGTTTAGAACTCAGTTCAAAATATCGCTGCTTAGAACCCAGTTTAAAATATCACTGTTAAGAGCTCAGTTTAAAATAACACTGCTTAAAACTCAGTTCAAAATATCGCTGCTTAGAACCCAGTTTAAAATATCACTGTTTAGAGCTCAGTTTAAAATAACACTGTTTAGAGCTCAGTTTAAAATAACACTGCTTAGAACTCAGATTAAAATATCACTGCTTAGAAGTCAGTTTAAAATAACACTACTTAGAACTCAGTTTAAAATAACACTACTTAGAACTCAGATCAAAATATCGTTGCTTAGAACTCAGTTTAAAATAACACTATTTAGAACTCAGATTAAAATATCGCTGCTTAGAACTCAGTTTAAAATAACACTGCTTAGAACTCAGATTATAATATCACTGCTTAGAAGTCAGTTTAAAATAACACTACTTAGAACTCAGTTTAAAATAACACTACTTAGAACTCAGTTCAAAATATCGCTGCTTAGAACCCAGTTTAAAATATCACTGTTTAGAGCTCAGTTTAAAATATCACTGTTTAGAACTCTGTTTAAAATATCACTGTTTAGAACTCAGTTTAAAACATGACTGTTTAGAACTCAGATCGAAATATCACTGTTTAGAATTCAGATCAAAATATCACTGTTTATAACTCAGATCAAAATATCACTGTTTAGAACTCAGTTTAAAATATCACTCTTTAGAACTCAGTTTAAAATATCACTCTTTAGAGCTCAGTTTAAAATATCACTCTTTAGAGCTCAGTTTAAAATATCACCGTTTAGAACTCAGTTTAAAATATCACTGTTTAGAACTCAGATCAAAATATCACTATTTAGAACTCGGATCAAAATATCACTATTTAGAACACAGTTTAAAATATCACTGTTTAGAACTCAGATCGAAATATCACTGTTTAGAACTCAGATCAAAATATCACTGTTTAGAACTCAGATCAAAATATCACTGTTTAGAACTCAGTTTAAAATATCACTCTTTAGAACTCAGTTTAAAATATAACTCTTTAGAGCTCAGTTTAAAATATCACTGTTTAGAACTCAGTTTAAAATATGACTGTTTAGAACTCAGATCAAAATATCACTGTTTAGAACTCAGATCAAAATATCACTGTTTAGAACTCAGATTAAAATATCCCTGTTTAGAACTCAGATAAAAATATCACTTCTTAGAACTCAGTTCAAAATATCGCTGCTTAGAACCCAGTTTAAAATATCACTCTTTAGAACTCAGTTTAAAATATCACTACTTAGAACACAGTTCAAAATATCGCTGCCTAGAACCCAGTTAAAATTATCACTGTTTAGAACTCAGTTTAAAATAACACTATTTAGAGCTCAGTTTAAAATAACACTGCTTTGAACTCAGATTAAAATATCGCTGCTTAGAACTCAGTTTAAAATAACACTATTCAGAACTCAGATTAAAATATCGCAGCTTAGAACTCAGTTTAAAATAACACTATTTAGAACTCAGATTAAAATAACACTACTTAGAACTCAGTTTGAAATAACACTTCTTAGAACTCAGTTCAAAATATCGCTGCTTAGAACCCAGTTTAAAAAATCAATGCATAGAACTCAGATTAAAATAACACTATTTAGAACGCAGATTAAAATATCGCTGCTTAGAACCCAGTTTAAAATATCACTCTTAAAAACTCAGTTTAAAATATCACTGTTTAGAACTCGGATCAAAATATCACTGTTTAGAACCCAGTTTAAAATATCACTGTTTAGAGCTCAGTTTAAAATAACACTGTTCAGAGCTCAGTTTAAAATAACACTGCTTAGAACTCAGATTAAAATATCACTGCTTAGAAGTCAGTTTAAAATAACACTACTTAGAACTCAGTTTAAAATAACACTACTTAGAACTCAGTTCAAAATATCGCTGCTTAGAACCCAGTTTAAAATATCACTGTTTAGAGCTCAGTTTAAAATATCACTGTTTAGAACTCTGTTTAAAATATCACTGCTTAGAACTCAGTTTAAAATATCACTACTGAAAACTCAGTTCAAAATATCGCTGCTTAGAACCCAATTTAAAATATCACTGTTTAGAGCTCAGTTTAAAATATCACTGCTTAGAACTCAGATTAAAATATCGCTGCTTAGAACTCAGTTTAAAATATCACTGTTTAGAACCCAGTTTAATATATCACTATTTAGAACTCACTTTAAAATAACACTACTTAGAACTCAGTTCAAATTATCGCTGCTTAGAACCCAGTTTAAAATATCACTGTTTAGAACTCAGTTTAAAATAACACTACTTAGAACTCACTTTAAAATAACACTACTTAGAACTCAGTTCAAAATATCGCTGCTTAGAACCCAGTTTAAAATATCACTGTTTAGAGCTCAGTTTAAAATAACACTGCTTAGAACTCAGTTCAAAATATCGCTGCTTAGAACCCAGTTAAAATTATCACTGTTTAGAACTCAGTTTAAAATAACACTACTTAGAACTCAGATTAAAATATCGCTGCTTAGAACTCAGTTTAAAATAACACTATTTAGAGCTCAGTTTAAAATAACACTGATTTGAACTCAGATTAAAATATCGCTGCTTAGAACTCAGTATAAAATAACACTATTTAGAACTCAGATTAAAATATCGCTGCTTAGAACTCAGTTTAAAATATCACTCTTAAAAACTCAGTTTAAAATATCACTGTTTAGAACTCGGATCAAAATATCACTGTTTAGAACTCAGTTCAAAATATCGCTGCTTAGAACCCAGTTTAAAATATCACTGTTAAGAGCTCAGTTTAAAATAACACTGCTTAAAACTCAGTTCAAAATATCGCTGCTTAGAACCCAGTTTAAAATATCACTGTTTAGAGCTCAGTTTAAAATAACACTGCTTAGAACTCAGATTAAAATATCACTGCTTAGAAGTCAGTTTAAAATAACACTACTTAGAACTCAGTTTAAAATAACACTACTTAGAACTCAGTTCAAAATATCGCTGCTTAGAACCCAGTTTAAAATATCACTGTTTAGAGCTCAGTTTAAAATATCACTGTTTAGAACTCTGTTTAAAATATCACTGCTTAGAACTCAGTTTAAAATATCACTACTGAAAACTCAGTTCAAAATATCGCTGCTTAGAACCCAATTTAAAATATCACTGTTTAGAGCTCAGTTTAAAATATCACTGCTTAGAACTCAGATTAAAATATCGCTGCTTAGAACTCAGTTTAAAATATCACTGTTTAGAACCCAGTTTAATATATCACTATTTAGAACTCACTTTAAAATAACACTACTTAGAACTCAGTTCAAATTATCGCTGCTTAGAACCCAGTTTAAAATATCACTGTTTAGAACTCAGTTTAAAATAACACTACTTAGAACTCAGTTCAAAATATCGCTGCTTAGAACCCAGTTTAAAATATCACTGTTTAGAACTCAGTTTAAAATAACACAACTTAGAACTCAGTTTAAAATAACACTACTTAGAACTCAGTTCAAAATATCGCTGCTTAGAACCCAGTTTAAAATATCACTGTTTAGAGCTCAGTTTAAAATATCACTGTTTAGAACTCTGTTTAAAATATCACTGCTTAGAACTCAGTTTAAAATATCACTACTGAAAACTCAGTTCAAAATATCGCTGCTTAGAACCCAATGTAAAATATCACTGTTTAGAGCCCAGTTTAAAATATCACTGCTTAGAACTCAGATTAAAATATCGCTGCTTAGAACTCAGTATAAAATATCACTGTTTAGAACCCAGTTTAATATATCACTATTTAGAACTCACTTTAAAATAACACTACTTAGAACTCAGTTCAAATTATCGCTGCTTCGAACCCAGTTTAAAATATCACTGTTTAGAACTCAGTTTAAAATAACACTACTTAGAACTCACTTTAAAATAACACTACTTAGAACTCAGTTCAAAATATCGCTGCTTAGAACCCAGTTTAAAATATCACTGTTTAGAACTCGGATCAAAATATCACTGTTTAGAACTCAGTTCAAAATATCGCTGCTTAGAACCCAGTTTAAAATATCACTGTTTAGAGCTCAGTTTAAAATAACACTGTTCAGAGCTCAGTTTAAAATAACACTGCTTAGAACTCAGATTAAAATATCACTGCTTAGAAGTCAGTTTAAAATAACACTACTTAGAACTCAGTTTAAAATAACACTACTTAGAACTCAGTTCAAAATATCGCTGCTTAGAACCCAGTTTAAAATATCACTGTTTAGAGCTCAGTTTAAAATATCACTGTTTAGAACTCTGTTTAAAATATCACTGCTTAGAACTCAGTTTAAAATATCACTACTGAAAACTCAGTTCAAAATATCGCTGCTTAGAACCCAATTTAAAATATCACTGTTTAGAGCTCAGTTTAAAATATCACTGCTTAGAACTCAGATTAAAATATCGCTGCTTAGAACTCAGTTTAAAATATCACTGTTTAGAACCCAGTTTAATATATCACTATTTAGAACTCACTTTAAAATAACACTACTTAGAACTCAGTTCAAATTATCGCTGCTTAGAACCCAGTTTAAAATATCACTGTTTAGAACTCAGTTTAAAATAACACTACTTAGAACTCACTTTAAAATAACACTACTTAGAACTCAGTTCAAAATATCGCTGCTTAGAACCCAGTTTAAAATATCACTGTTTAGAGCTCAGTTTAAAATAACACTGCTTAGAACTCAGTTCAAAATATCGCTGCTTAGAACCCAGTTAAAATTATCACTGTTTAGAACTCAGTTTAAAATAACACTACTTAGAACTCAGATTAAAATATCGCTGCTTAGAACTCAGTTTAAAATAACACTATTTAGAGCTCAGTTTAAAATAACACTGATTTGAACTCAGATTAAAATATCGCTGCTTAGAACTCAGTATAAAATAACACTATTTAGAACTCAGATTAAAATATCGCTGCTTAGAACTCAGTTTAAAATATCACTCTTAAAAACTCAGTTTAAAATATCACTGTTTAGAACTCGGATCAAAATATCACTGTTTAGAACTCAGTTCAAAATATCGCTGCTTAGAACCCAGTTTAAAATATCACTGTTAAGAGCTCAGTTTAAAATAACACTGCTTAAAACTCAGTTCAAAATATCGCTGCTTAGAACCCAGTTTAAAATATCACTGTTTAGAGCTCAGTTTAAAATAACACTGCTTAGAACTCAGATTAAAATATCACTGCTTAGAAGTCAGTTTAAAATAACACTACTTAGAACTCAGTTTAAAATAACACTACTTAGAACTCAGTTCAAAATATCGCTGCTTAGAACCCAGTTTAAAATATCACTGTTTAGAGCTCAGTTTAAAATATCACTGTTTAGAACTCTGTTTAAAATATCACTGCTTAGAACTCAGTTTAAAATATCACTACTGAAAACTCAGTTCAAAATATCGCTGCTTAGAACCCAATTTAAAATATCACTGTTTAGAGCTCAGTTTAAAATATCACTGCTTAGAACTCAGTTTAAAATATCACTGTTTAGAACCCAGTTTAATATATCACTATTTAGAACTCACTTTAAAATAACACTACTTAGAACTCAGTTCAAATTATCGCTGCTTAGAACCCAGTTTAAAATATCACTGTTTAGAACTCAGTTTAAAATAACACTACTTAGAACTCAGTTCAAAATATCGCTGCTTAGAACCCAGTTTAAAATATCACTGTTTAGAACTCAGTTTAAAATAACACAACTTAGAACTCAGTTTAAAATAACACTACTTAGAACTCAGTTCAAAATATCGCTGCTTAGAACCCAGTTTAAAATATCACTGTTTAGAGCTCAGTTTAAAATATCACTGTTTAGAACTCTGTTTAAAATATCACTGCTTAGAACTCACTTTAAAATATCACTACTGAAAACTCAGTTCAAAATATCGCTGCTTAGAACCCAATGTAAAATATCACTGTTTAGAGCCCAGTTTAAAATATCACTGCTTAGAACTCAGATTAAAATATCGCTGCTTAGAACTCAGTATAAAATATCACTGTTTAGAACCCAGTTTAATATATCACTATTTAGAACTCACTTTAAAATAACACTACTTAGAACTCAGTTCAAATTATCGCTGCTTCGAACCCAGTTTAAAATATCACTGTTTAGAACTCAGTTTAAAATAACACTACTTAGAACTCACTTTAAAATAACACTACTTAGAACTCAGTTCAAAATATCGCTGCTTAGAACCCAGTTTAAAATATCACTGTTTAGAGCTCAGTTTAAAATAACACTGCTTAGAACTCAGTTCAAAATATCGCTGCTTAGAACCCAGTTAAAATTATCACTGTTTAGAACTCAGTTTAAAATAACACTACTTAGAACTCAGATTAAAATATCGCTGCTTAGAACTCAGTTTAAAATAACACTATTTAGAGCTCAGTTTAAAATAACACTGCTTTGAACTCAGATTAAAATATCGCTGCTTATAACTCAGTTTAAAATAACACTATTTAGAACTCAGATTAAAATATCGCTGCTTAGAACTCAGTTTAAAATATCACTCTTAAAAACTCAGTTAAAAATATCACTGTTTAGAACTCGGATCAAAATATCACTGTTTAGAACTCAGTTCAAAATATCGCTGCTTAGAACCCAGTTTAAAATATCACTGTTAAGAGCTCAGTTTAAAATAACACTGCTTAAAACTCAGTTCAAAATATCGCTGCTTAGAACCCAGTTTAAAATATCACTGTTTAGAGCTCAGTTTAAAATAACACTGTTTAGAGCTCAGTTTAAAATAACACTGCTTATAACTCAGATTAAAATATCACTGCTTAGAAGTCAGTTTAAAATAACACTACTTAGAACTCAGTTTAAAATAACACTACTTAGAACTCAGATCAAAATATCGTTGCTTAGAACTCAGTTTAAAATAACACTATTTAGAACTCAGATTAAAATATCGCTGCTTAGAACTCAGTTTAAAATAACACTGCTTAGAACTCAGATTATATTATCACTGCTTAGAAGTCAGTTTAAAATAACACTACTTAGAACTCAGTTTAAAATAACACTACTTAGAACTCAGTTCAAAATATCGCTGCTTAGAACCCAGTTTAAAATATCACTGTTTAGAGCTCAGTTTAAAATATCACTGTTTAGAACTCTGTTTAAAATATCACTGCTTAGAACTCAGTTTAAAATATCACTACTGAAAACTCAGTTCAAAATATCGCTGCTTAGAACCCAATTTAAAATATCACTGTTTAGAGCTCAGTTTAAAATATCACTGCTTAGAACTCAGATTAAAATATCGCTGCTTAGAACTCAGTTTAAAATATCACTGTTTAGAACCCAGTTTAATATATCACTATTTAGAACTCACTTTAAAATAACACTACTTAGAACTCAGTTCAAATTATCGCTGCTTAGAACCCAGTTTAAAATATCACTGTTTAGAACTCAGTTTAAAATAACACTACTTAGAACTCAGTTCAAAATATCGCTGCTTAGAACCCAGTTTAAAATATCACTGTTCAGAGCTCAGTTTAAAATATCACTGTTTAGAACTCTGTTTAAAATATCGCTGCTTAGAACCCAATTTAAATATCACTGTTTAGAGCTCAGTTTAAAATAACACTGCTTAGAACTCAGATTAAAATATCACTGCTTAGAAGTCAGTTTAAAATAACACTACTTAGAACTCAGTTTAAGATAACACTACTTAGAACTCAGTTCAAAATATCGCTGCTTAGAACCCAGTTTAAAATATCACTGTTTAGAGCTCAGTTTAAAATATCACTGTTTAGAACTCTGTTTAAAATATCACTGCTTAGAACTCAGTTTAAAATATCACTACTGAAAACTCAGTTCAAAATATCGCTGCTTAGAACCCAATTTAAAATATCACTGTTTAGAGCTCAGTTTAAAATATCACTGCTTAGAACTCAGATTAAAATATCGCTGCTTAGAACTCAGTTTAAAATATCACTGTTTAGAACCCAGTTTAATATATCACTATTTAGAACTCACTTTAAAATAACACTACTTAGAACTCAGTTCAAATTATCGCTGCTTAGAACCCAGTTTAAAATATCACTGTTTAGAACTCAGTTTAAAATAACACTACTTAGAACTCAGTTCAAAATATCGCTGCTTAGAACCCAGTTTAAAATATCACTGTTTAGAACTCAGTTTAAAATAACACAACTTAGAACTCAGTTTAAAATAACACTACTTAGAACTCAGTTCAAAATATCGCTGCTTAGAACCCAGTTTAAAATATCACTGTTTAGAGCTCAGTTTAAAATATCACTGTTTAGAACTCTGTTTAAAATATCACTGCTTAGAACTCAGTTTAAAATATCACTACTGAAAACTCAGTTCAAAATATCGCTGCTTAGAACCCAATGTAAAATATCACTGTTTAGAGCCCAGTTTAAAATATCACTGCTTAGAACTCAGATTAAAATATCGCTGCTTAGAACTCAGTATAAAATATCACTGTTTAGAACCCAGTTTAATATATCACTATTTAGAACTCACTTTAAAATAACACTACTTAGAACTCAGTTCAAATTATCGCTGCTTAGAACCCAGTTTAAAATATCACTGTTTAGAACTCAGTTTAAAATAACACTATTTAGAACTCACTTTAAAATAACACTACTTAGAACTCAGTTCAAAATATCGCTGCTTAGAACCCAGTTTAAAATATCACTGTTTAGAGCTCAGTTTAAAATAACACTGCTTAGAACTCAGTTCAAAATATCGCTGCTTAGAACCCAGTTAAAATTATCACTGTTTAGAACTCAGTTTAAAATAACACTACTTAGAACTCAGATTAAAATATCGCTGCTTAGAACTCAGTTTAAAATAACACTATTTAGTGCTCAGTTTAAAATAACACTGCTTTGAACTCAGATTAAAATATCGCTGCTTAGAACTCAGTTTAAAATAACACTATTTAGAACTCAGATTAAAATATCGCTGCTTAGAACTCAGTTTAAAATATCACTCTTAAAAACTCAGTTTAAAATATCACTGTTTAGAACTCGGATCAAAATATCACTGTTTAGAACTCAGTTCAAAATATCGCTGCTTAGAACCCAGTTTAAAATATCACTGTTAAGAGCTCAGTTTAAAATAACACTGCTTAAAACTCAGTTCAAAATATCGCTGCTTAGAACCCAGTTTAAAATATCACTGTTTAGAGCTCAGTTTAAAATAACACTGTTTAGAGCTCAGTTTAAAATAACACTGCTTAGAACTCAGATTAAAATATCACTGCTTAGAAGTCAGTTTAAAATAACACTACTTAGAACTCAGTTTAAAATAACACTACTTAGAACTCAGATCAAAATATCGTTGCTTAGAACTCAGTTTAAAATAACACTATTTAGAACTCAGATTAAAATATCGCTGCTTAGAACTCAGTTTAAAATAACACTGCTTAGAACTCAGATTATAATATCACTGCTTAGAAGTCAGTTTAAAATAACACTACTTAGAACTCAGTTTAAAATAACACTACTTAGAACTCAGTTCAAAATATCGCTGCTTAGAACCCAGTTTAAAATATCACTGTTTAGAGCTCAGTTTAAAATATCACTGTTTAGAACTCTGTTTAAAATATCACTGCTTAGAACTCAGTTTAAAATATCACTACTGAAAACTCAGTTCAAAATATCGCTGCTTAGAACCCAATTTAAAATATCACTGTTTAGAGCTCAGTTTAAAATATCACTGCTTAGAACTCAGATTAAAATATCGCTGCTTAGAACTCAGTTTAAAATATCACTGTTTAGAACCCAGTTTAATATATCACTATTTAGAACTCACTTTAAAATAACACTACTTAGAACTCAGTTCAAATTATCGCTGCTTAGAACCCAGTTTAAAATATCACTGTTTAGAACTCAGTTTAAAATAACACTACTTAGAACTCAGTTCAAAATATCGCTGCTTAGAACCCAGTTTAAAATATCACTGTTTAGAACTCAGTTTAAAATAACACTGCTTAAAACTCAGTTTAAAATATCGCTGCTTAGAGGTCAGTTTAAAATAACACTACTTAGAACTCAGTTTAAAATAACACTACTTAGAACTCAGATTATAATATCACTGCTTAGAAATCAGTTTAAAATAACACTACTTAGAACTCAGTTTAAAATAACACTACTTAGAACTCAGTTCAAAATATCGCTGCTTAGAACCCAGTTTAAAATATCACTGTTTAGAGCTCAGTTTAAAATATCACTGTTTAGAACTCTGTTTAAAATATCACTGCTTAGAACTCAGTTTAAAATATCACTACTGAAAACTCAGTTCAAAATATCGCTGCTTAGAACCCAATTTAAAATATCACTGTTTAGAACTCAGTTTAAAATATCACTGCTTAGAACTCAGATTAAAATATCGCTGCTTAGAACTCAGTTTAAAATATCACTGTTTAGAACCCAGTTTAATATATCACTATTTAGAACTCACTTTAAAATAACACTACTTAGAACTCAGTTCAAATTATCGCTGCTTAGAACCCAGTTTAAAATATCACTGTTTAGAACTCAGTTTAAAATAACACTACTTAGAACTCAGTTCAAAATATCGCTGCTTAGAACCCAGTTTAAAATATCACTGTTTAGAACTCAGTTTAAAATAACACAACTTAGAACTCAGTTTAAAATAACACTACTTAGAACTCAGTTCAAAATATCGCTGCTTAGAACCCAGTTTAAAATATCACTGTTCAGAGCTCAGTTTAAAATATCACTGTTTAGAACTCTGTTTAAAATA
This sequence comes from Saccoglossus kowalevskii, assembly GCF_978046115.1. Lineage (NCBI taxonomy): Eukaryota > Metazoa > Hemichordata > Enteropneusta > Harrimaniidae > Saccoglossus > Saccoglossus kowalevskii. The sequence goes on from NC_140650.1 coordinate 38,201,314, forward strand.
TCGCTGCTTAGAACCCAATTTAAATATCACTGTTTATAGCTCAGTTTAAAATATCACTGCTTAGAACTCAGATTAAAATTTCACTGCTTAGAAGTCAGTTTAAAATAACACTACTTAGAACTCAGTTTAAAATAACACTACTTAGAACTCAGTTCAAAATATCGCTGCTTAGAACCCAGTTTAAAATATCACTGTTTAGAGCTCAGTTTAAAATATCACTGTTTAGAACTCTGTTTAAAATATCACTGCTTAGAACTCAGTTTAAAATATCACTACTGAAAACTCAGTTCAAAATATCGCTGCTTAGAACCTAATTTAAAATATCACTGTTTAGAGCCCAGTTTAAAATATCACTGCTTAGAACTCAGATTAAAATATCGCTGCTTAGAACTCAGTATAAAATATCACTGTTTAGAACCCAGTTTAATATATCACTATTTAGAACTCACTTTAAAATAACACTACTTAGAACTCAGTTCAAATTATCGCTGCTTCGAACCCAGTTTAAAATATCACTGTTTAGAACTCAGTTTAAAATAACACTACTTAGAACTCACTTTAAAATAACACTACTTAGAACTCAGTTCAAAATATCGCTGCTTAGAACCCAGTTTAAAATATCACTGTTTAGAGCTCAGTTTAAAATAACACTGCTTAGAACTCAGTTCAAAATATCGCTGCTTAGAACCCAGTTAAAATTATCACTGTTTAGAACTCAGTTTAAAATAACACTACTTAGAACTCAGATTAAAATATCGCTGCTTAGAACTCAGTTTAAAATAACACTATTTAGAGCTCAGTTTAAAATAACACTGCTTTGAACTCAGATTAAAATATCGCTGCTTAGAACTCAGTTTAAAATAACACTATTTAGAACTCAGATTAAAATATCGCTGCTTAGAACTCAGTTAAAAATATCACTCTTAAAAACTCAGTTTAAAATATCACTGTTTAGAACTCGGATCAAAATATCACTGTTTAGAACTCAGTTCAAAATATCGCTGCTTAGAACCCAGTTTAAAATATCACTGTTAAGAGCTCAGTTTAAAATAACACTGCTTAAAACTCAGTTCAAAATATCGCTGCTTAGAACCCAGTTTAAAATATCACTGTTTAGAGCTCAGTTTAAAATAACACTGTTTAGAGCTCAGTTTAAAATAACACTGCTTAGAACTCAGATTAAAATATCACTGCTTAGAAGTCAGTTTAAAATAACACTACTTAGAACTCAGTTTAAAATAACACTGCTTAGAACTCAGATCAAAATATCGTTGCTTAGAACTCAGTTTAAAATAACACTATTTAGAACTCAGATTAAAATATTGCTGCTTAGAACTCAGTTTAAAATAACACTGCTTAGAACTCAGATTATAATATCACTGCTTAGAAGTCAGTTTAAAATAACACTACTTAGAACTCAGTTTAAAATAACACTACTTAGAACTCAGTTCAAAATATCGCTGCTTAGAACCCAGTTTAAAATATCACTGTTAAGAGCTCAGTTTAAAATAACACTGCTTAAAACTCAGTTCAAAATATCGCTGCTTAGAAGTCAGTTTAAAATAACACTACTTAGAACTCAGTTTAAAATAACACTACTTAGAACTCAGTTCAAAATATCGCTGCTTAGAACCCAGTTTAAAATATCACTGCTTAGAACTCAGATTAAAATATCACTACTGAAAACTCAGTTCAAAATATCGCTGCTTAGAACCCAATTTAAAATATCACTGTTTAGAGCTCAGTTTAAAATATCACTGCTTAGAACTCAGATTAAAATATCGCTGCTTAGAACTCAGTTTAAAATATCACTGTTTAGAACCCAGTTTAATATATCACTATTTAGATCTCACTTTAAAATAACATTACTTAGAACTCAGTTCAAATTATCGCTGCTTAGAACCCAGTTTAAAATATCACTGTTTAGAACTCAGTTTAAAATAACACTACTTAGAACTCAGTTCAAAATATCGCTGCTTAGAACCCAGTTTAAAATATCACTGTTTAGAACTCAGTTTAAAATAACACAACTTAGAACTCAGTTTAAAATAACACTACTTAGAACTCAGTTCAAAATATCGCTGCTTAGAACCCAGTTTAAAATATCACTGTTCAGAGCTCAGTTTAAAATATCACTGTTTAGAACTCTGTTTAAAATATCGCTGCTTAGAACCCAATTTACATATCACTGTTTATAGCTCAGTTTAAAATATCACTGCTTAGAACTCAGATTAAAATTTCACTGCTTAGAAGTCAGTTTAAAATAACACTACTTAGAACTCAGTTTAAAATAACACTACTTAGAACTCAGTTAAAAATATCGCTGCTTAGAACCCAGTTTAAAATATCACTGTTTAGAGCTCAGTTTAAAATATCACTGTTTAGAACTCTGTTTAAAATATCACTGCTTAGAACTCAGTTTAAAATATCACTACTGAAATCTCAGTTCAAAATATCGCTGCTTAGAACCCAATTTAAAATATCACTGTTTAGAGCCCAGTTTAAAATATCACTGCTTAGAACTCAGATTAAAATATCGCTGCTTAGAACTCAGTATAAAATATCACTGTTTAGAACCCAGTTTAATATATCACTATTTAGAACTCACTTTAAAATAACACTACTTAGAACTCAGTTCAAATTATCGCTGCTTCGAACCCAGTTTAAAATATCACTGTTTAGAACTCAGTTTAAAATAACACTACTTAGAACTCACTTTAAAATAACACTACTTAGAACTCAGTTCAAAATATCGCTGCTTAGAACCCAGTTTAAAATATCACTGTTTAGAGCTCAGTTTAAAATAACACTGCTTAGAACTCAGTTCAAAATATCGCTGTTTAGAACCCAGTTAAAATTATCACTGTTTAGAACTCAGTTTAAAATAACACTACTTAGAACTCAGATTAAAATATCGCTGCTTAGAACTCAGTTTAAAATAACACTATTTAGAGCTCAGTTTAAAATAACACTGCTTTGAACTCAGATTAAAATATCGCTGCTTAGAACTCAGTTTAAAATAACACTATTTAGAACTCAGATTAAAATATCGCTGCTTAGAACTCAGTTTAAAATATCACTCTTAAAAACTCAGTTTAAAATATCACTGTTTAGAACTCGGATCAAAATATCACTGTTTAGAACTCAGTTCAAAATATCGCTGCTTAGAACCCAGTTTAAAATATCACTGTTAAGAGCTCAGTTTAAAATAACACTGCTTAAAACTCAGTTCAAAATATCGCTGCTTAGAACCCAGTTTAAAATATCACTGTTTAGAGCTCAGTTTAAAATAACACTGTTTAGAGCTCAGTTTAAAATAACACTGCTTAGAACTCAGATTAAAATATCACTGCTTAGAAGTCAGTTTAAAATAACACAACTTAGAACTCAGTTTAAAATAACACTACTTAGAACTCAGTTCAAAATATCGCTGCTTAGAACCCAGTTTAAAATATCACTGTTCAGAGCTCAGTTTAAAATATCACTGTTTAGAACTCTGTTTAAAATATCGCTGCTTAGAACCCAATTTAAATATCACTGTTTATAGCTCAGTTTAAAATATCACTGCTTAGAACTCAGATTAAAATTTCACTGCTTAGAAGTCAGTTTAAAATAACACTACTTAGAACTCAGTTTAAAATAACACTACTTAGAACTCAGTTCAAAATATCGCTGCTTAGAACCCAGTTTAAAATATCACTGTTTAGAGCTCAGTTTAAAATATCACTGTTTAGAACTCTGTTTAAAATATCACTGCTTAGAACTCAGTTTAAAATATCACTACTGAAAACTCAGTTCAAAATATCGCTGCTTAGAACCTAATTTAAAATATCACTGTTTAGAGCCCAGTTTAAAATATCACTGCTTAGAACTCAGATTAAAATATCGCTGCTTAGAACTCAGTATAAAATATCACTGTTTAGAACCCAGTTTAATATATCACTATTTAGAACTCACTTTAAAATAACACTACTTAGAACTCAGTTCAAATTATCGCTGCTTCGAACCCAGTTTAAAATATCACTGTTTAGAACTCAGTTTAAAATAACACTACTTAGAACTCACTTTAAAATAACACTACTTAGAACTCAGTTCAAAATATCGCTGCTTAGAACCCAGTTTAAAATATCACTGTTTAGAGCTCAGTTTAAAATAACACTGCTTAGAACTCAGTTCAAAATATCGCTGCTTAGAACCCAGTTAAAATTATCACTGTTTAGAACTCAGTTTAAAATAACACTACTTAGAACTCAGATTAAAATATCGCTGCTTAGAACTCAGTTTAAAATAACACTATTTAGAGCTCAGTTTAAAATAACACTGCTTTGAACTCAGATTAAAATATCGCTGCTTAGAACTCAGTTTAAAATAACACTATTTAGAACTCAGATTAAAATATCGCTGCTTAGAACTCAGTTAAAAATATCACTCTTAAAAACTCAGTTTAAAATATCACTGTTTAGAACTCGGATCAAAATATCACTGTTTAGAACTCAGTTCAAAATATCGCTGCTTAGAACCCAGTTTAAAATATCACTGTTAAGAACTCAGTTTAAAATAACACTGCTTAAAACTCAGTTCAAAATATCGCTGCTTAGAACCCAGTTTAAAATATCACTGTTTAGAGCTCAGTTTAAAATAACACTGTTTAGAGCTCAGTTTAAAATAACACTGCTTAGAACTCAGATTAAAATATCACTGCTTAGAAGTCAGTTTAAAATAACACTACTTAGAACTCAGTTTAAAATAACACTGCTTAGAACTCAGATCAAAATATCGTTGCTTAGAACTCAGTTTAAAATAACACTATTTAGAACTCAGATTAAAATATTGCTGCTTAGAACTCAGTTTAAAATAACACTGCTTAGAACTCAGATTATAATATCACTGCTTAGAAGTCAGTTTAAAATAACACTACTTAGAACTCAGTTTAAAATAACACTACTTAGAACTCAGTTCAAAATATCGCTGCTTAGAACCCAGTTTAAAATATCACTGTTAAGAGCTCAGTTTAAAATAACACTGCTTAAAACTCAGTTCAAAATATCGCTGCTTAGAAGTCAGTTTAAAATAACACTACTTAGAACTCAGTTTAAAATAACACTACTTAGAACTCAGTTCAAAATATCGCTGCTTAGAACCCAGTTTAAAATATCACTGTTTAGAGCTCAGTTTAAAATATCACTGTTTAGAACTCTGTTTAAAATATCACTGCTTAGAACTCAGATTAAAATATCACTACTGAAAACTCAGTTCAAAATATCGCTGCTTAGAACCCAATTTAAAATATCACTGTTTAGAGCTCAGTTTAAAATATCACTGCTTAGAACTCAGATTAAAATATCGCTGCTTAGAACTCAGTTTAAAATATCACTGTTTAGAACCCAGTTTAATATATCACTATTTAGATCTCACTTTAAAATAACATTACTTAGAACTCAGTTCAAATTATCGCTGCTTAGAACCCAGTTTAAAATATCACTGTTTAGAACTCAGTTTAAAATAACACTACTTAGAACTCAGTTCAAAATATCGCTGCTTAGAACCCAGTTTAAAATATCACTGTTTAGAACTCAGTTTAAAATAACACAACTTAGAACTCAGTTTAAAATAACACTACTTAGAACTCAGTTCAAAATATCGCTGCTTAGAACCCAGTTTAAAATATCACTGTTCAGAGCTCAGTTTAAAATATCACTGTTTAGAACTCTGTTTAAAATATCGCTGCTTAGAACCCAATTTACATATCACTGTTTATAGCTCAGTTTAAAATATCACTGCTTAGAACTCAGATTAAAATTTCACTGCTTAGAAGTCAGTTTAAAATAACACTACTTAGAACTCAGTTTAAAATAACACTACTTAGAACTCAGTTAAAAATATCGCTGCTTAGAACCCAGTTTAAAATATCACTGTTTAGAGCTCAGTTTAAAATATCACTGTTTAGAACTCTGTTTAAAATATCACTGCTTAGAACTCAGTTTAAAATATCACTACTGAAATCTCAGTTCAAAATATCGCTGCTTAGAACCCAATTTAAAATATCACTGTTTAGAGCCCAGTTTAAAATATCACTGCTTAGAACTCAGATTAAAATATCGCTGCTTAGAACTCAGTATAAAATATCACTGTTTAGAACCCAGTTTAATATATCACTATTTAGAACTCACTTTAAAATAACACTACTTAGAACTCAGTTCAAATTATCGCTGCTTCGAACCCAGTTTAAAATATCACTGTTTAGAACTCAGTTTAAAATAACACTACTTAGAACTCACTTTAAAATAACACTACTTAGAACTCAGTTCAAAATATCGCTGCTTAGAACCCAGTTTAAAATATCACTGTTTAGAGCTCAGTTTAAAATAACACTGCTTAGAACTCAGTTCAAAATATCGCTGCTTAGAACCCAGTTAAAATTATCACTGTTTAGAACTCAGTTTAAAATAACACTACTTAGAACTCAGATTAAAATATCGCTGCTTAGAACTCAGTTTAAAATAACACTATTTAGAGCTCAGTTTAAAATAACACTGCTTTGAACTCAGATTAAAATATCGCTGCTTAGAACTCAGTTTAAAATAACACTATTTAGAACTCAGATTAAAATATCGCTGCTTAGAACTCAGTTTAAAATATCACTCTTAAAAACTCAGTTTAAAATATCACTGTTTAGAACTCGGATCAAAATATCACTGTTTAGAACTCAGTTCAAAATATCGCTGCTTAGAACCCAGTTTAAAATATCACTGTTAAGAGCTCAGTTTAAAATAACACTGCTTAAAACTCAGTTCAAAATATCGCTGCTTAGAACCCAGTTTAAAATATCACTGTTTAGAGCTCAGTTTAAAATAACACTGTTTAGAGCTCAGTTTAAAATAACACTGCTTAGAACTCAGTTTAAAATATCACTGTTTAGAACCCAGTTTAATATATCACTATTTAGAACTCACTTTAAAATAACACTACTTAGAACTCAGTTCAAATTATCGCTGCTTAGAACCCAGTTTAAAATATCACTGCTTAGAAGTCAGTTTAAAATAACACTACTTAGAACTCAGTTTAAAATAACACTACTTAGAACTCAGATCAAAATATCGTTGCTTAGAACTCAGTTTAAAATAACACTATTTAGAACTCAGATTAAAATATCGCTGCTTAGAACTCAGTTTAAAATAACACTGCTTAGAACTCAGATTATAATATCTCTGCTTAGAAGTCAGTTTAAAATAACACTACTTAGAACTCAGTTTAAAATAACACTACTTAGAACTCAGTTCAAAATATCGCTGCTTAGAACCCAGTTTAAAATATCACTGTTTAGAGCTCAGTTTAAAATATCACTGTTTAGAACTCTGTTTAAAATATCACTGCTTAGAACTCAGTTTAAAATATCACTACTGAAAACTCAGTTCAAAATATCGCTGCTTAGAACCCAATTTAAAATATCACTGTTTAGAGCTCAGTTTAAAATATCACTGCTTAGAACTCAGATTAAAATATCGCTGCTTAGAACTCAGTTTAAAATATCACTGTTTAGAACCCAGTTTAATATATCACTATTTAGAACTCACTTTAAAATAACACTACTTAGAACTCAGTTCAAATTATCGCTGCTTAGAACCCAGTTTAAAATATCACTGTTTAGAACTCAGTTTAAAATAACACTACTTAGAACTCAGTTCAAAATATCGCTGCTTAGAACCCAGTTTAAAATATCACTGTTTAGAACTCAGTTTAAAATAACACAACTTAGAACTCAGTTTAAAATAACACTACTTAGAACTCAGTTCAAAATATCGCTGCTTAGAACCCAGTTTAAAATATCACTGTTCAGAGCTCAGTTTAAAATATCACTGTTTAGAACTCTGTTTAAAATATCGCTGCTTAGAACCCAATTTAAATATCACTGTTTATAGCTCAGTTTAAAATATCACTGCTTAGAACTCAGATTAAAATTTCACTGCTTAGAAGTCAGTTTAAAATAACACTACTTAGAACTCAGTTTAAAATAACACTACTTAGAACTCAGTTCAAAATATCGCTGCTTAGAACCCAGTTTAAAATATCACTGTTTAGAGCTCAGTTTAAAATATCACTGTTTAGAACTCTGTTTAAAATATCACTGCTTAGAACTCAGTTTAAAATATCACTACTGAAAACTCAGTTCAAAATATCGCTGCTTAGAACCCAATTTAAAATATCACTGTTTAGAGCTCAGTTTAAAATATCACTGCTTAGAACTCAGATTAAAATATCGCTGCTTAGAACTCAGTTTAAAATATCACTGTTTAGAACCCAGTTTAATATAACACTATTTAGAACTCACTTTAAAATAACACTACTTAGAACTCAGTTCAAATTATCGCTGCTTAGAACCCAGTTTAAAATATCACAGTTTAGAACTCAGTTTAAAATAACACTACTTAGAACTCAGTTCAAAATATCGCTGCTTAAAACCCAGTTTAAAATATCACTGTTTAGAACTCAGTTTAAAATAACACAACTTAGAACTCAGTTTAAAATAACACTACTTAGAACTCAGTTCAAAATATCGCTGCTTAGAACCCAGTTTAAAATATCACTGTTTAGAGCTCAGTTTAAAATATCACTGTTTAGAACTCTGTTTAAAATATCACTGCTTAGAACTAAGTTTAAAATATCACTACTGAAAACTCAGTTCAAAATATCGCTGCTTAGAACCCAATTTAAAATATCACTGTTTAGAGCTCAGTTTAAAATATCACTGCATAGAACTCAGTTTAAAATATCACTGTTTAGAACCCAGTTTAATATATCACTATTTAGAACTCACTTTAAAATAACACTACTTAGAACTCAGTTCAAATTATCGCTGCTTCGAACCCAGTTTAAAATATCACTGTTTAGAACTCAGTTTAAAATAACACTACTTAGAACTCACTTTAAAATAACACTACTTAGAACTCAGTTCAAAATATCGCTGCTTAGAACCCAGTTTAAAATATCACTGTTTAGAGCTCAGTTTAAAATAACACTGCTTAGAACTCAGATTAAAATATCGCTGCTTAGAACTCTGTTTAAAATAACATTATTTAGAATTCAGATTAAAATATCGCTGCTTAGAACTCAGTTTAAAATATCACTATTTAGGACTCAGATTAAAATATCACTGTTTAGAACTCAGTTTAAAATATCACTGTTTAGAACTCAGTTTACAATATCACTGTTTAGAACTCAGATCAAAATATCACTACTTAGAACTCAGATCAAAATATCACTGTTTAGAGCTCAGTTTAAAATAAAACTACTTAGAACTCAGTTTGAAATATCACTGCTTAGAACTCAGATCAAATAATCACTGCTTTGAACTTGTGTATTAGATAGTGTATTGGGTATTTCTACTGTACGTGGTATTATCAATTTGTCTCCGTATAATTACAGGTAACATCAACTTTAAGACGGTATCTTTAGGACTATATCAGAGCCCAATCGATACGAGAAAAAATACGACTGTTTCCAACCCGTTTCAGGAATTGTTTGTGTGGGCTATTGTATCTAGAAGGTAACTTGCGGATCGTTTGCTATTGAATTTGTCATTCCTTGCGATTAGCTTTATATTTTATTAATTTAATGTCATGTTTTCAATGCAATGTAACAATAACAAATTACTATACAACTTATCATGTATTTAACTATTAAAACGAATGTGTCATTTCACAACTATAACAACCAGATTTGACTTGGCTGATTATGCCTGGGAAAACGTAGATGATCCTATAATGACATCATTGATGGCTAGATTGGTACTTCAAACTGAGGCAACAAAATTATCCCCTCGAGAACAGAGAAAACGAGACCAATACTTTGAGTATTCGAGGTATGCATGGGTCATGTGATTCAATTTCAATTGTCACAGTTCTGTACATGTGGGAGCAGTCATCGGAGTTCGTAAAATAGGACGTTATTATTATAATTATGTTATTGCTGCCGTGAGTATTGCATATGTTTTTTATGCAATAGCATGGCTGAATAAAACATGTAATCGTTATAGGACATTCAATTACGACTACGACAGCTCAACTACGAGCGAAAATATTAAAATTCTAAGACGTGTTTTTAATATAACGATAAGGCATGAGAATAAACACACTTGCGACATTATTTTATGTCAACAACATTTATATATATGATACATTGGGGGTACACATTTTATGTTGAGCTCAGTTATTTTACTAGTTGGTTTAAATATTAATTGTACGATACTGTTTCTAACAAAATAGAATCTACGAAAAGAGAGCCTTCAATTTAATAGAACCAGAAAACCTTGAAAAGGATGAAACGTTAGAGTATAACTTGATTCTTCGTGAGCGCCACGCGAATTGGTGCAGTTTCTCGTGTCTTGATATAGGATTGAAAGCGAAAGCAAAAGTAAGTCAATGTTTTGCAAATACGGCAACAACCAAACTATTCTGTATACTAGGCATGTGCTGATTAGTCATTAAAAATATTTTTTTTAAATGTTCAGTCTCAGATCATTTGTGATTGAAAAGTGCCATCGGGAAAGCTTCTATTTTAAAGATTGACATTACTACTCATTGTTAAAGCACGAACTATTTTATTTGACGATGGATTTGTATTTGTTACCAGGATTGCTATATTTATATGACGAATAAAAACAAATCCTTCAAGTGGCTGCAACGATATTCTATATTTACCATGTCCGTCCACGCAGATAATTTGAAATTGGTGAAAGGCATTTCAATTATAAGTTATATGTGCAGCTTGCATTATATCATTTGTCAGTCTAACCGAATTATACATAAGCTACCAGGCTTAGCTTATTATTAACCACTATATTCACCCATCACCTCAGGGTAAATATTCAAACGGAATAAAACAAATTGATTAATGCTTCCTAAAATGAATTTTGTTCATGGAAAATCCGATAGTTTGCCGTTCAGAATGGAATTATTTTTGAAAAAATAAGTTGCAATTTTACATGTTCATTGAAACTTATTAAAACCAACACTTTATTTTTAGATGTTCCTGTCACATGACTGTTGTCAATATGCTCTGCGAAAATTGTGGCTTGGGAAAATAAGTATTAGATATTCTTCAATTACGGTACAGTTTATAATAGCTTATTTTCTTCATTCAGCTATTGCCATTCATCACACATTACACGCCAAGATTGTTAATTAGTACGTGTATCTGTCTTAAAATATTACACTACTTCATTTGCAGTTGTTTTTTATTTTCTGCATTTATTGGCTCGTTGCCATTAGTACTCGATCCGAATCTGTGTTTGACAGTGATTTCAGACGCAGCAAGAGGTTTGAAAAAAGTCGAACAGGTTAGTTGAATTTTGATCATTGCGTACGACAAGATGTTGTTCATTACTTTGTTCACTTGTGTGCATCGCTATGCTAACCAGTTACATAGTTGTTGTCGGACCCACAATTGGTTGAATATAAGTTGTGTGTATTACAATCGTTTGGTATCATATAATCGTATTTTAACATCTATGTGTTCAGTTAATATGTTTTATTGTAGGGTATTTAAAAAGCTGCATAGCGTTCTACGGAGCACCTGTGAACAAATTCAGTTTACATGTGGTACGTATAACGTATGACTTGCTAATTAATAATAATATTTCATAAATCTGATTCCGTATCGTATGAGTTTTGTTTGCGTACATAATGGATATGGAATTGAAGTTCCATGGATACATATTTAAAACAAGGCACGTTTATATATCCCCATATATGTAATAACAATCCCGGGCAATCCGATTCGTCCATTCCAGAAAATTGACCATTTGATTTCATGGCTGATATTTCTTATATTATTATTAAAATATATTATATAAAAGCGTGAGTGATTTAAAGATGCATATATGTGAGACGTAATACCACGCACAGAATGGCCAGTAAGTGTAGCAATTTGTCTCGGACTGTGAAACGATCATTGTTTGAATGGGAATTAATAATTATATTACTAAACAATCCAAGACTACCTAATACAGAGACGCTTTGGCAGAGGTAATTACTACCCTCGTTCAATGAATATGATTTTGTTGGGCCACTCATGATCATCATTTTGAGTTCAGATTCGTCAATTATCATCGTCATAATGCCAATTATCTCCTTTTGTTCTCCCATTTATTGTAGGTGGCGTTCATTTCTTTTCTATTTCTATATGCATATGTGGTCATGTACTGCCCACTTGCAAGGATGTTTACCCTTCCAGATCTAATTGCTCATGTGTGGTTGCTGATATACTTTATAGAGGTTTTGAGGGAGGTAAGTAGCTTAATAGGTTACCAGAGAATAAGACAATCTTGCCATCTACAACAAAAGTAAGAATTATATGTAATGTAGATATTTGCATGAATTTATAATTCATTCGTTTGTATTCTTACATTTGTTTACTTATTATACTACATGCTGGGATTTTGCAGATGGTGTATGTATATCCCTACGGTCGCCGTGTCAGTCATTTGGATCATTTTATTGACTGGTGGAAGTCATCATGGAACATATTGAACTTTCTGATTATGCTCGTAGCAACAATTGCTTTTAGTTGCCGTTGGTTTGTAACTACTACACTAACAAGATTTCTCTATGCCTCAAGCTACTTTTTAATTATGTTGAATATTCTGCGACTATACACCATCAGCAAACATCTCGGACCAATGGTCTCCATGTTAAAGCACATGGTAAGTTAATTCATATAACTTGTATGAAGCATGAATTCACGCATAAATGCATGGTTATCAGAACAGAACTTTTGTACAATAAGTTACCACTGTAATACAACCTTTCTTACCACTAGCTGGATGTATGTTTGTATTCCAGTTAAAATTTCATTTTTACATTACATTCAATAAGATTACGGACTAGGGTTAAATACAATTTGATTGTGACTTGGAATATGTGGCGAGTGCCACATGTGGAGCAGGATGTGCTCACTATTTTTGCAACACATGCCATCACTTCATGTATAACATAGAGTCAATATATAGTCTTACTGATTCGATTATGTAGTGAAGTGTATTGTTAGTTGTTTTGTTTTGTTGTTGTGGATTGTTGTCAGTCATTTGCTTAGTGTTCTCGAACTTTCAAATTTCATTCATAAGAATGTAGCATAATATTTCCATTTTACATATAAATAACAGTAATCTTACGTCATTATAATTGTTTCTCAGTTTATCAGAACATTGAATTTTGCTATGGTTTTCGTGGTATTTCTGGTCGGATATGCAGTTGCCGTACAAGCCCTTCTCTACCAACAGGCTGGCAAGTCATTGTCATTGATGATTTTATCAGACATGTTTTTTATGCCCTTCTTCCAGACATTTGGGGAACTATTTACCGATAGTTTACCAGAAAGTAAGTGTCAATAACATAACTTAGTTCTATTACCTCAGTCAGTAGCAATTTGTGTCGAGTTTACAGGGTTACTGTTTAGATGTGTTGTATATATCAAAATCATGTTGAAATACATTCGGTATTCATATCAAATATTCATGTTATACTCGTATGTATAATATATACTAGAATCACCTAACTTATATCTTGTTTCTGTTCATTATTGTCTACACTTGAACAAATCTATTTCACATCAGTTACAAATGCATGCTTTATGTTTGAATTTTCATGTGAATCATCATAATAAAAATATAAACAAAACTGGGTGCAATATAACATTAAATGTTATCACTACTTTATGTGGTACAATAAGATTTGCAGTTTAATCGTAAATAGGTTGAGTGTGATTATAACGGATTACATCCCCGACAGTACTTCTATACAGTATGTTTCTATTCGCGATATAGATGGTGACAGCACCACTCCAGCCTCATTGACAGCTGTGCTATATTCATTACTCATGGCAGTATATCTGTTCATTGGTAATGTGTTGCTCCTCAATTTACTTATTGCTATATTCAGGTATGTATGACGTTAATAAATTATTAATAACGTTAATAATGACGCCAATATTTCTCAGGGACGACTACATCTAAAAAGGTCTTTGAAGTTTCAACGTGAACGATGTTGTATTTTTCTGGTTCGTCTCGTTAAAAAAGTATGCAATTTTCATGCCCCTGTGACACACACAACTAATTATTTGAAAATGATATATGTTATCAAATATGCCTATTTTTTATATTGTTCTCTTCACCAGCCGTGACATAGAACGAGTACAAGAAGAGGCGGAAGAAGTATGGAAATTTGAATTATATGTTCTTCACAACGAATATGAAAGAAAACCAATCCTACCACCGCCACTAACTCTAATCATCTATATTTACTGGATCATAGTGTATATTTTCAAACGTTGTCACACGCGTGGATATTGTGGATTCACTGCGCGTAAGTCTAATCTATACTTTATTCTCAATTTATCTCATTGACATCTCATGATTTGCTTCCAGTCGACAATGACAACGCCATCAGCATTAATATCACAGGGCGTTTACTTAACGTCGCATGAATTACATTAATATCCCTTGTTTCACTTATTTTAAATTGTTGGATTGCGCCTGTTCAGGATTCGGCTGATGAACTAGGTGTTTCAAGGTTAAATTTCACACCTAGGTGATAAGACTTTTCTCTTTAAGAACAATTTACCAATTAAAACTATTATTTTGTAAAAAATAAGCACATACAAGGACATTGATACATTTTTGTTATGTCGCTGTTGCGTATTTTTTTACAGATAAACGGAACTCAAGACAAAATCGCAAATTGATTGAATTTCGCAAAATGTGCTTAAGTCGATATCTTGCAAATAAGAAAGAGATGGAACGCAACAGCTTGGAGGCACGAACAGACAGGATTGAGCAAGCTAGCCAGAACCTGTTGGAACTGAATGAGGCCATAGTTGACAACACAGTAAAGATAAGGACGAAAAGTCGACATATAAAAAAGCATACCAAAATTATCGACCATAAAACTGAAAACATTAACGAAACGACTGCGGCCATAAACTTGACAACAGATACAATAGAAAACATGGCAGTAAGGTTGAAAGAATCTGGGACCAATTTACGTAAAACAACAGATAATATTGCGGCGGGGTAAGTTTTATATGTTCACATGCTAACATATACACAGCCTAGTTGTAAACAACAATTTTCAAAAATGTCTTGCTATCTGTGTTGTTTTCTTGAACTCCAAATGTTACGAATATGGATATTTTTATTGTGCTACTATTACCTGTATTGTAAAAAAATCTCATTAATTCTACAGACAGGAAATATTATCTTCGCAAATGTACGATGTGCATCACCGACTAGATCAACTGCACACCAAGAATGCGCTACTTAGAGCCTGCAAGTAAGTTTTCGATGTTTCTATCGTGTTGCTGAATTCAATGTCCAGCTATACAAGCTGATGCATCATGCAACTTCACATATTGATCAAATAATCCATGCGTCTTCAGGCCCATATCTATTATATACTGCCTTGGAACTTGAGTAAGTGTAAAGATGTACGTCATCTTTCTTGGCCACAATCGGTTGAACATTGTTAAAACTGTCATACAAAACAGAAATGCGACTATTTCTTTTGTAGATGTTTATATCGTATAGTTAACGTATACCAACAGGAAACAATTCAGATGATAAACCGGTCCGCAATAAAACATAGTCATAATAGATACATCAATTATAATATTACTGAACTATCAGAAATAAATAAGTTTTTAGAATGGGAAATATCTTCCTTTCATCATATAAAGGGAAGAGTATGAAATAAATATTTTATTTCTTGGATTATTTTGGCTTTGACTAAATTCGTTTTAATAAGATTTTTGGAGATTTGGTTAAGAATACATGTCCAAGACATCAATTCCACACTTAATTTTGTTTTTTTCAAAATCCTATCAATTAATCTATCAATTAAATGTGGTCTAAATGCATTTCAAATACATTAATTTAAAAAGTAGATTTTTGTTCCGAAGTTTTAATTGGACGTTTTTATAAAATTATGGATATTTGAAATTGTTCCATTGTGTATTGTGATGTATATACATGGTGCGCCCTCTCCTATCGGAATCCTTCACGCGTGTTTAAATCAGCTGTGATACAAGTGATATAGCGTATATGCAAGGCGTACAAGAACGTGTCATGCCTTACGAATACTTAGCTAGTGATTTGAACGTATACAAAGCGTAGGTTTGTAATTAATCTATTATTTTTTGAAAACGTTAAGAATAATAGAATATAGAATATATATTAGCTTTGTGTATTTATTGATTTATTTAAATAATTGTTTTATTATTGAGACCAATATTTTGTGTCTATGTCCACATTACTTACCAGCGTGGAAAGTGTTAATTATGTGATGGGTAAATTTAATGTCTTGAAACCCTTCACTTAGGTACCCGGGATTCGAATGTTCTCCACGTTGGACTAACAAAAAACACAGAAGCTCAATTCTTGTCATTTTCGATTCTCTGACTGCTTCGTGCTCGTTTGCCAAGACAGCTTCAAATCACTTTATTAACTTCTCAACTTCTTAGCCAATTACAAGGAAGTATCAAAGCTGCAAGGCGTTGCCTCCAAACAAACAGCCAATCACACGAAAGTTTTACACGTCATAACACAATTGATTAATCGTTACTACATTAAGAAAACTACTATCATAGTGTCAACGTCAGTTTATATTTATAGGTGTCAATAATCTTGCAATACAATTCCACAGTTGACATTCAGACACACCATTTGTTATGGAGTCTGGCCGTATACCCTCCAACATGCCGCATAAGCTTGAAAATAACAAGCTCATGAGAACGTGTCGACAGATCTCAGCTAGTTCTGCCATCTGGCCTTATCAGCCAGCCGTTATCAGTGAATGTCATGGCAACTACCAAGCAGCAGAAATATAAATCATGACAATTATATCGAAAATGAAATATATATTGAGGCTTGTAATCAAGACCCGACGATTGCATATCATCCGCTTGTTTTGAATATTTCTAATAGGCAAAGAAACATCTACGCTCCGTTGCGCAGAGTATCCAAGGCTGCCGCATACTGCTCTTCTACACACATCTGATAACTGTCATAAACCTGGCCCGAAATTGCATCAAGTTGATACACTGAGTTCACCATGGGGGGAAACGACAAAACATAATTTATTGATACACGGCTGTACAATCATAACCAAAGAGCCATCAACACTGAGTTGAAATGAGTTGAAGCATATTGATTGAGATGCGAGGATTTT
Organism: Saccoglossus kowalevskii; assembly: GCF_978046115.1. NCBI lineage: Eukaryota > Metazoa > Hemichordata > Enteropneusta > Harrimaniidae > Saccoglossus > Saccoglossus kowalevskii. Next base: position 38,218,530 of record NC_140650.1, read on the forward strand.
AATAGTCCGTGTCCGTTTTATCGCTTTATCTAAATTCGATCTAGCATAGTTACAAACGGCTCATATTCTGTACCAAAAACCTCTTCTATATTCTGAAATAAAATATTAAAACACAGGATGAGTGTATACAAACAACAATGTTTCACTGTTTTCTTTACAGAGTTGATGAAATGAAACATGTATTACAGAAGATGGAGAACCGACTTCGAGAACCTTGTGTGAATAGTGGAGATCCATGTGGGCAAGGCGAGCTCAAGCCCAACCCTGATGTCATGAGCGACGCCGTTAATAAGTAAGTATGGTTACGCATTCGCACATTTAAAATGTCATAGACGAGTGAGTGATGCAGTTAATAATAAATATGGTTATGTATATAAGGAACTGACGTAGATGAGTTATACGCGAACAGAACGACTTCACGTTCGAGTCTGGTGTAATGAGCGTTGCCCTTAATAATTATGTCATTGGTGGAAAATAGCTTTATATGTGTTTAATATCATTTAATATACTGTATTTGTATGCTGTGTACTACGAGTAAACTGTGTGAATTACCAGTACACTGGCTATTAAATCACACCATTCTCATGAACGAAATTTCCTCTCAACAATCGCACATGTTTACACACATATTTTAATTAAATGTGCACTGTGTTTCTATGACAGTGATAATGTAATCTACATTTGTGCCAATAATCTGAAGCAATGAGGAATGTCAAATATTAATTTGATTATTTTATAGAATGGAAGAACTTATTTTGATTCTTATGGATTTCATTAAAGAAATATCAAAAAAGGAAGACTTGGACAATAAAAATTTACAGAATGATTCAGGGTACATGGAAGACCGGAATATGTCCGCAAAAAAAGCGTTATACTGTGACAAAAAACAATTTCCCGTCGCTAACATCGAAACAAAAACAAGTACTCCACTCGATGGGAGGAATATAGTCAAACGAAGTCTTGTAAAAGAATTTCAGAGGATGAAGATTACTGATCCAACTGTGAGAAAACGGAAGAATCGAATGCATGTTTCTGAATCAGAATTGTCTGATGCCCCAGAGTATCAAGGATGCCAGGAATTTACGCCCCGTCGTCGATGTAACCGTTTGCAAAGAAAAAAATATCGGCAATATGACTTTAATCCAACTATTCCGTCCAAACTGATAGACAAAATGAAGTGTAGTCCATTAATCAGTAGTATTCACCACTACTTGGGTTTGGGAGAAAGTGGCAATATTGAATTGATTGGAACTTTAAAGAGTGGTCCTAAATTCAATCCTACCTTTGGGTACAAAAAATAGAGAGTTATATGGGATAAATATATAGGTATGGGGTAAATGTATATTTGTAGCAAACGCAACGTGTCTTAATGGAAACTAAAACTGTTCGTAAATTTGTATTATTTAACACTATTCCATAGGTACATTGTCTGTCCTTTATTCGATTTTATAAAAGTCTTGGTATAACTTTGCGGGGAATTTAAACAGACATACAAGAAATACAGACAAACAGGAAATAATAGTAGCAAGGATGCAGATGCAATTTCGAATCATTATGACTTATCCCGATAGATATCATAACGATTGACAACTTTCTTCAATTCATCAAGTGAAACAAATTATATAATTGTTGATTCGAGTTTCTACGAGAAATCATTTAAACGTATGTCGCTTTTCTTAGTGGACGATTGAATAGAATAATAGACTAATATGCGTATTGCGCTACTTATCTGTCATGTAATTGAAATTTTGTATTGATTTGAGTGGTTCAGCCAATGATTTCTTGAATGAGGAAAGACATACACACTGTGACATATCACTGATCTTTGCTTTCTACATTGACTGGAAATCTTTGTGTGTTTTTTACTTGGATCCAGCTGACTACGCCATAATATGACAAGTTGAAATAATCTCACTACGAAGTCAAGACAAGAGACGAGACTGTAAGGGTTAAAATTCCACTACTAAAACAAAACCTTATATTTATATTGAAATCCACCATATTTCATAAAAATGGGTAATAACCGTTTGTGTTATCCTGTTCGTGGAAAATATGTTTCCAGCACTGTGACAACCTTATTCAAATATCTTCCAAAGTATATTCAGGTGAGTGCTGTGTCAAAGACAAGGCTCCCTAAAAATATTTTCATAAATATTTGAGTTATCTGGCAATGGCAAAGAATCCCATAGGAGCCCATATCTATGTGATGGACGCTTTCGGGTCACTAACATTAATCGATTATAACGTTTGTATTATAGGGATTTCCTCACTATTCTGGAGATGTTCAGCTTAGACTATACACATGCGTTTCTTTTTGGACATTAGAAGTACACATGAAGGGATATCTATTAGTTATAAGATGATAAAATACTACAAAGTTGATTAATGATAACATGTGTAAGAATATTGATATTCATGAATCCAATTTGCCTAAAATGGTGTTGTTTATCATTATCTTCTATTGTGTTAAACATCCATTTTCTATTGGGGTTTTGGGTTGCATATAACGTCTTTTTCAATGGCTAGTTTGTGGCAGCTAATTCGAAAAAAATATGCTATTGTTCTTTACAAAGTCATGTTGTATTTTGTTTGAAAGTTTTAAATATTCTTCTTTATTTATGGAGTATTTAAAGGTGGTGTATGTTGTGTCCCATCATTTATTAATATAATATTTTTTGTTTGAGTCAATAATGTCTTGGTTTGTAAGTATGTATTTTTCCTAGGTATTTTTTGCCATGCCATACAGTGCAAAGAAAGCTAGATTATTTGTGTCCAATTTTTAAGGTTCGTGAACCCATTTTACTTTCCTTGTTATCGACATATACTATTTGTCTACGGAAAGAAATATGTTTTTTTTTTCTGTTTTGGTTTTGTCCCATGTGGCTTGGTTTTTGAAACATTCATCGTTTTCGCGAACGCGAACACAACTTAAGGTGGCGCTACACCATGATTTATAAGAATTTTAAATAATAAATTACAAATACGTTAATTTTGTCATGTTATATATCATATGAAAGCTTATTTTGCCTGCTTCTCAACAGTTTTTGCTATAGTATCGAAAATGGGTTAAACATTTCTATTTTTGGTTAAATTGTGTTTAAAATTATTTCACTTACGAACGCATAGGTTTATCGAATGGCACTTTGACTTGTTTAAAACATATGTTCACTAGGATTATAAAACAAAGGTTTGTAGTATTTCCATTGAAAAGTTTTTTCACAATGCTTTCTAAATGTTTCACACTTTTAAATTGACTCGTAATTAACGCTATTGCTGATTGACAATTTTGTTCTTCTCGAAACAATAAATCCACACGACGCAATTTGAATATGCCAGACCGTAACAATTGTTTCTGAAACGTTTGAAGGATCTGGTTGAAGTCGAAAATGAAGTTGAGATAATGGCAATTTTGTTTAAATTTTGCGCGAAACCACGAATGCGTACCTTTTGGACACTGTAGAAACACCACGAAAGGATCGATTACCACAACTTGAACAACAGTGTTTTTAATAAATTAAATCTTCACAAATCTATTTGTGTGAGCGTTTTTGTTCTACAAAACGCGGAGTTGGCGAAACAGCCTTCGTGAGCCAAGCTTCTGATGTCCTGCTATGTTTATAAAGTCAACAGTGGGTGGAGCTTGAACGCACATGTATACAAATTACTGATCAGCTGATTGCTTATAAATCCCGACTCGCCAGGGGCCCGGGGTAAAATCCGACTCACAGATGTCATAATAAAAATAACGTTAATAGACTATGTATACTGTGCATCACAATAGTATTGTCTCCGTAATTTCTGAGAAAAATGTTTTTATTGTTACTCTTCTGTTCGGCCGCCTCCTCGCTATTTGAAGCCAAAATGGCGGTGTGGTTTTGTATCCGTGAGGCGGAAGTGCAACGAAACCTGACAATTTTACGATGATTCTCGTGTTATAAAACCAATTCCGAGGTACCAGGGATCGTAACGTTCGCCACCTTTCGACTGAACAAGGACACACACACAGGTAGAATAAGCGTCAACTTCTAAGTCTTAAAACTGCGTGCCTCGTGGTGTTCTGCAACGACCGACTAAGACTCCTTTATTCACTTTCAAAACCTTAGCCAATTACAGGGGAGTATAAAGACTACAAGGCGTTGCCTTCAGGACCTCCTATAAGCTTAAATGTTGACAGGTTATGGAAATGTGTTGAATGATATAAACCAGCTGTCCACTAGAACTCAACTATCAAGTCGTATCAGTGACCGATTTTTAGACAAATATAGACAAAAATACATAAATCATGACACAACCCTCCTCTCAAACTAGAGGTATGCCTCCTGGCATATGTCGCACAAATCAAATACAATGGTTACTCACTCAACACTCGTTATGCAGCTAAAATACAATACTAACAAGAGTTGGCAGATCCATCTCGATGCTGGGAAAATAAAAAGTATTTAAAGGTGTGTTTTGGAGCAATGGATTGGCGAACAAGTAGAAAACCCTTTGACTTTGTTTTAATGAAAACTTGAAGTATCATGAGGGTACCTGTAATTATTTATTTATTTTGGAAACTAAACTAAACTAAATAATCATGTTTGTTTATTTTGAACCTTAGAAATAACTACTGTTCAACTCGGGATGTTTAATTGTACTTAGCGTATGTTACTATGAAATTCGAGAAAAACAGCGACAATGCCGAAATGCATAGCCACAGCCAAATCGCTGTTTAATTGAAATAAAAATAATCAAAGAAAACAGGGAACAATAATACAGGAAGAGAAACAAGAGCGATTAGTCGAACACCAGGCATTACGGCAGCCATGTTTGTTTCACCTCGATCAATACAGTATTACCCACGATGCACTATACCCATAAGTTCATAGCCAAGCGTACTGCGGTCAAAAACAAAGTAAGAAATTACGTGACGAGACCATCCCGATTTGCCGTCGATTTCCGGGTTCGGGTGCGTTTCATACAAGAAGATCGATACGCACTAAACCGCCGAGTGTAGTAGACATAATGCTGATGGCAATAGGAAGTTCGAAGGAAGCTAATAACTTTTCAGTCCTCGTTGAGGCACAAACGTAAATGAGTTGGTAAACATGTAGCCCTGAGTACAGTCCTGTAGGTTGGCCTTCTTCCGCTGTTCATTCGGCCCCCACATGTGTGACTGTACTCAGGGCTAGTAAACAAGAGACGATGACAACTCCACGCTGTGGCAGATTAATACACTACTATAGTTCGACTAAAGTTTACAAACACCACGGTCAGTCACACAAAGTCACCCAAATACAAAAGGGATTTTTAAATGCGTTGGGGAACACGAGACAAACAATTGTGCATACTTAGATGACGACTCCATGTTATAACGCAGCGTAAAAATGGCAATTTAAACATTTTCCCGGGGCAGATTTACATAATACTACAGTTCGATAACACGGCCAGTCACACAAAATCCATCAAAAGGAAACTGCAAGTTGTATAATGCCAAAACAGTACCATGATTTCACAACTTTCGAAATACGTTAGCTTTTATCGATGTCCACTGCATTAAGAGAAATAAGAAGGTTTAATGAGGTCCTTGTTGATCTTATATATGATGGAATATCACTAGACGAGTAATTTCGCATGCAAAAAAAATCTCCAAAATTTAAACCCTGGGAGTTATTTATCAAAATCTACCACTTGGTGGCGCCCTATACCCAGACAATTAGTTGTAGAAAGTGGCAACATACACACTTAGCATAACACCAAAATAGATGGTAGACAATGAATATAAGCCTGATTATTAGATGCAGTACTGTAAGGTATAATGTTCTCATTCACCACAAACAAGTACAGACCAACGTTTGGCATGATTAGTAGTTTTAATTAATTTCTAGAAATAATACATAGAATAATGACAATTAAAGGTAGTTTATCACTATAATTTAAAAAAAAAATTCTACTGAATCAAAAGTCTCAATTCATCAGCTCATTATTTCTCCAATTAATTAAAAACAAAAAACAATTCCACGGTATCTGCATTTAGGCTGGAGACCTGTGACGGGCAACCTTGGATATACCAAAACACAACAGTGGTTTGATTTACCATGGCCACACATAGAATTTGCTCAACATAAAAAACTTAATCAAATCTTATGTGAAAAAAAGTAGTTCAACGAAACAATTTTATGATTTAAAAAGAAATAAAAATAAAAATATACAAAGCAGAAAAGGGTCTAAATATAAAAAACTCGTATTACACATCCCTGATCAAATTAAATTCAAATCAACAGGATTTCTGATCAATTGGGGGGGGGGGGGGTTTACATGCACTGTTCAAAAATAAACTCAAGATGGGATTAATTAGCCAGCTATTCACAAAAAATCTGAGAAAAGAGCAATAATTGTGAAATTGAAAGAGTTGTAATACTTGGCTAATATACTGACAGTATGCAAATCTCTTGTCAGTGATACACAACACAATTTTCAGAATTTATTTGAATATTTGGGATTTTGACCTCATTAAACTTTGAATAGGGTACATTAGAAATGACCGCACTACAAATCATAATGTGAAAATAAGACAAAAAACCCATAAAATGCGGTTAAGCATTTTTCTCAGAATTCATAGAGCCATTGAAATTAGTGGTGACATGAATAATTCATTGATAAATGAATACAATTTTGAACCAGTTTAATAAAAACATTTATATTTACAGACCACAGCCCAACCACAGCCAATTAATAAGATTAGGGCAAAAAATATACCGAATTACAAATTTTCAAAATCTTCAACCAAGATATAAGAGATTGACAGAAATGGGTGAAACGCATAGCAAACTATGACATTTCTGGATAAAAAAATACTCCATTGTGTCTAAATAGTTGAATACAAAGCAAGAAAAGTGGTAAAATAAAAATAAAAAAGATTCCTAGTTACTTTGCACTATACCTGCCAAATAAATGGAGCTGATCTCATGAAATGTGTGCTTGAACACGCAACCTCATAATTATCAGATCTATGTAAGGTCAGGAGAGGTCAAAACATATAATAATTAGGTCAAAGTACACTTCGGTTATGTAAGATGAGATCTGCCAAAAATGAATAAATTCCAGTGAATAGAGCCATAATTATGGTCAAAACAACAATCTCAGGTGGTCCTAGGCAAACTGTTACTTCAGGGCTCATACCACTAATTGAATTTCCATAGACGACAATGTTAACATATGTCGAGATTGCTGTATGAAAATGACGAACAAAGTTGAAAATATGGCTCAAAAATGGGAAATCAACATGCCAGTAATCAACCATATGAAAAAAACTAACACGTTGGCCAGCTCAAACTCTTGCAAATCTCGGGTAAACAAGACACACTTACTGTATTTGGATTGCACCAAGAGAAATCACTGGAAAACACCAAGTTTAAAACATCCAAATACACACAGAATAAACCCACAGGTACACAGCCGCTAAGTAGTAAACAAAAGACCACATGTTGGTCTCACCTCTGACCCAGGTGATTACGCCCTCAAACATGGAGCACCTGAGAAAAAAAAATATTTAAAAAATGTCATTGGTTCTTGCTAGGCATTTAATTTGAGCCATTGGGTAATTAGTGGCATGAGATCTGCACACAAGTAAATGACTTTCCGTTCGCAAGAACACAATGCCTAACTATCAGAAATTCGTAACACATAATTCGAGTGGTGGTTTAACAAAATAACTCATCATTTGTAAATTCAATCCATCGAAAAAGTATAAAAAAACATTTTCATAAACAATTTTTATTATATAAATACACTTTGAAAAGAAACAAGATTCACAAACATAAATCTATTTGAATACATTCTCACTACAAATTACACAATACTTATTTTCCAATGGATTTTCTTCACAGCACAAACTATTGAAATCATGCAAACGTGTGAGTACTTCGGTGACACATTTTATAGCTACGCCCAAAATAGTCCATCATTTATTGCGCAACCGTGACCAAATGACATCATTCTGTTAACATCCACACATTTTCATAAAATCTCAATGCACTTTTTGACCTTTCATAAGTAAAATACACTACAATTTACTCCAGAAAAACAATTTTCTTGGTACATTCCTACATTCTTGCATACTAATGAGGGGTTCAGACCCATTCCAAGCAGAACAATTTTCTTGGAATAATAACAAAGCTGGTCAATCCTTTACCAGCAATAAAAGGTATAAATCAAATGAGTAAAAACAATGATTAAGCACAATAGTTAGAAAGTCACAAATATCCTACTCTTCCAGGGAGAGGCTCAAAACGGTCCGCCGACATAAGCCCTCGCTGCACTGTTCTTCCGTTACAAAGGTCACAAACTCTATATCAAAAGTTCAAAACACTAAGGCGTGGCGATGTAGCCATGCGATTGGCCAATCGCGGCCGTCGTCGGGACGATCACGTGATTACCAGAGATGCTTCTCTCGGTTAACCTTGCAAGGCTCGCCTCTACTAAACAATAGGTAAACAATCTGTTAATCAAACTCCGAGTCAGTCAAATCAGAGTAAAGTTCTATCCAGAGCTAGTGGGACCAGCGCAATATAAACGTGACCTTAATAATGGAATTGTGTTTTCCCGAGCGATCAAATAACAGAAGGTGACATTTTTAGACTAACGTTTTGTAATTGAAACACAAGACAAAAATATTAGATAGATTACAAAAGAGGCTATAGTTAATATGAACAAATTTATGGAATTGATTTTGCTGTGACAATGTATACATGTATGAACAATTATGTGAATATGGTGTTGTGTGTTATAGGAAGTAGGTGATGTCTTAAGTCTTTTGGTTTTGTCATTTAAATCAAGAGGGGGAGATTAAAGTACTTGATCGGAAAGAATGATTATATTTGTTCTTTGGCAGTGAATGGCTTATTTGTACTTGACTGTGACCCACCCACCACTCGATTGTAATTTGGCCAGTTGCTATTAGACATCACTAGCATGACTAGTTGGAAAACAACCATGTGAAAATAGTGTGAATAAAATAATCGTCTGTAATGAACAAGGAAATAATAAAGTTTTTATTTTTTATCTTAACTAACAATAAACAACGAGTTTACAAAAAACATTCGAATAAGAATAAAGTAAAAATAATTGTCAAGTTTAACCAATAGGAGATACAGGTGATAGTTGAATTATCTCGCCTGGAAGAAAATAAAAAAAAGTAAGTTGTAAGGATTATATAATTGTAATGAATGATTTGAGTAAGAAATGTTCAATAGGAAGAACATTGTTGAAATAGATAATGCTTTGGAAATGATTGGACTATCCATGAGGTACATTGTAAATAACTGGCGAGAGGATGCTGAAAGCACTAACGTGCATTCAAGCATCCTCTCAATGAAAATATACACAGATTATGCACATTTACATTATAATGAGGTAAATTAGTGTTGTAAACAGAGTGTTATGATTAAATCTTGTATGATGCACATGAAAAGCGCATAAGTGTTGACGGAAGACCCAAATGATAGGTATCACCACCGACAACCAATTTGTTAGTAGTCATATTGCCGAAAATAATATATCCTGTTGTTTTCAATAAGTATATGTGCAGCAACAATAAACTGTACAAAACCAGTAGTTAACTGTTTACAACATGGTACAAGACAGTACTATAAACCCATATCATGCAAAGTTACAGGGAGTCGTACAAATATACCCCTTACTTTTAGGTTTTTGTATGTTCATCCAACTGTCCATTCAAAATGAATAGGAAATAAAGTAGGTGCAAAGAGACTATACAAAATGTAATTGTACTTCATAATCATATCATTGATTATATCAATCCCATCAGACTGATAAAACCCGCAAAAGTAATGAATTTATCGCATGTCAATGTGTCATTTGACATATAACCAGAGTGAATTGACAATGTGCAAAAACAGCATTGTTGGTTTGCATAAGACAACCCACACACATTCTATAAGGAGTAAAATCGTGGTATCACCAATAACAGGGCTGTAAATGAGTCAAAATCAAACCAGAAACATAGAATGTAAATGCATGGACCTGTTTGTACAAAATACCAGTTCATCCCTCATTATTTGTGTGGACCATGTTAAAAAGATCTCAAACCATTATGAGGCCAATGGAAAACAAATTTGGTGTTTCCAGTATTAGGGTAAAAATTATTGGGTAGTTAGGCAGGGATTTTATTATTTTTGATTTATTATTTTCCCAACATGTTCAGTCTATATCAAATACAATCATTTTAAACAATTGTTTCTTTTTACATGATGATATTAATATCAATTTTAGAAAAAGGTAACTCATCTCCATAAAAATAAAATTTGGCCTTAATAACAAATGACAACACATGTCATTGTTTAAGGGTGAGATGAGTGGCATGAACTGTTGATCGGTGGTACCATTTCAAGAATGGCAGCTGGCGACAGAAAAACGTTCACTGATGTACCTGTCTATGTAGACATGAGCACAAGGAATTGCCCCAATCAGTTTCTGCCTAATAAATGACAGTTATGTACATTCCTGCTGTGGCCATTTACCTACAATAGCAACATGATAAACATGATAAAAGCACTCTGATATACACATTGTAGCTCTTGCTGTTTCTTGCATGTGACAAAAATCTGCCTAAATCACAAGAAAATTGAAGTGGGCCAAACAATGGTCACGAAAAAGAAAGAATGAGTACAGCCAGCCATGCCAATGTGGTGAATGAAATGCAATTTCTTGCATGACTTTCTGCTCAATATTATACAGTGTGTGGTAGCCTATGCCGAACAATCAATGGCGTGGTCACAAATGAAATCATGAAAATTAATCATGATCACATACTTCATACATGGACACTATAAAATTATATTAATGGGCAAAGACTATGAATCATATCCATGCCCTAGACATGGCTACTAATGTACAAGTATTTACACACATCGGCCTTATTTTGTATTTAGATGCTATTTTATTGTGATGCATAGTGACAAATGTGGCCGTGAAAGACCGGCAGGTTAGGTAATTGTTACTAGTCGCACCGTGCATGTGCACATCACACAAATCATATGAGTTCACAGGCCATAAGCATAGTAAATCGCTGTCATCATTTATGTACGATGCAATATTTGGCGATTTGTTTTTTAGATTCCCTGATTCATGAAATCATGTGCCAATAAATCTTGAAAATCGGCTTTGCTAGGGATGAGTCTTTTAGTTCAAAACACTGAATGATCATAGCATGGTGTGCAGAGTTTTAGAGGTAAAGCAATTGTTAAGAATATATTAAAATTTGTGAAAAAGGACAAGAGCTCTTACTTTTAGTACAATGTCTGTACAGCGTCCTCGGCTGGCTGTCAAAATAATCTACGTCATCGAACGATGCGTGTACAGGTACTGTAGACAATTTCCATGACGCAGCATTGTATGCGTAGAGTCGACGTCACAATTTGTGCGTATCAATTTTTCTCCGCTTTTTTCATCAAATAATTCACTTTTTTCTCCTAGGAAAACCTGAACTTTGTCTTGACAGCGCAAATTATACCCAAATAAGCTTTTTTGATTGATTTCTGGCACCCAAAATTGATTCTCGGCTCAGTCCTAATTACGCGTTTAGGAATGACTTGGTGATCCAAAATTGACCTCGCATGAAAATACTGCCGCCTACGGCGGGTCCCGGGATTATTGCGTCCAGGACCTCGTATAAGCTAAAATGTTGACAGGTTATGGAAATGTGTTGAATGATATGAACCAGCTGTCCACTAGGACTCAACTATCAAGTCGTATCAGTGACCGATCTTTAGACAAATAAAAATAAATCATGACAATTTGATGAGCGCCTGTCTTGCTTTGCCAATTGCTCTCATTCGCAGAATTTTCTTTCTATTAATCTCGAAATGTTTTCCATTTTGTTTTGATGAAGTCATCCCCACAGCTCGACGACAGTCACCATTCAAACTCGAGAAAACTCCCCAGCCTTGTCGCATCTTTTCATGCAGGGTCAAAGTTCCTTTCCTACAGAGTGCACATGTCGAGGCTTTCTCCAAACATTCGTTTCCGGGCATTAGGTTGATTATTCTCAGGACTTCAGAATCTTCTTCCATTATATTGTCATTACTTGTCATTATTTGTTTCTTCTGTTGTACAAATGCATGATCCCGTGTCTGTTCCATACTCGAGTTGGACTCTGACGGGGAGCAGGTACTATCGGTACAGTATGCACAAAAATCGCGTCTTCTCTTTGGTTATGATAGGAACCACAGTCTGATTCCTTCAATATTATTCTTTTTCTTCTAATATAGTGTCCGTCTTTCTTTTTCCGGACCTGTTCTCATTTTTACTCCGCGTGGCATTGTTTAACATAATAAATAAATCTCGGGATATAAAATAGCCGATGTGTTGCGTACGAACGGCGTTTGTGAAATCATGGAGGTCGCTCCAAGGTGAAAGAAGTACATAGGAAACGAAACTGGCCATGGCTTTCCCGGAACATGATTTGCATACTACTGTTAAGGTGTTTTACTCGCAATAGAATTTTAAAATTTTCACTCAAGAACAAAGACGTTTTCTGCTATATAAAAAAATAAAAAGGTCAGTGAAATTCCACCTCCGAATGCATTTTTCCCTGCAACGCCACCTTTAGTTCCAGTGACGCCATTTTAAACAATGACCTTTGGCCAGACGGATTTAATTTTGCCAGGGCTTTTTGTCTTTCGGGTAACCGGAGTTTTTTGCGTGACGATATCACATACGGAATGATAACAATGTCTAAATACCGAAGCATTGTTATTTCGAATGCCTTATCTGTAGGCAATTTGTTGTTTGCTGCTAGATTAACGAACAAACATTATAATTACATAACTTCTTACATAATACGAAATAAATGGTCTCTATTGTCTCTATATCCAGGATCGCAAAAAAAGTCAAATTATTTGAAGCACTTACCCGACGTCTCTCTCTTCTCAAATCCGCCTCGGTGATTATGGGATGGTCCGGAAACTATTTCTTTAAAAAGTATTGGTATTGCGCCAGGTTTAAGTTGTGGGCGCTTCTCTTTAAAACTTAGTTGTTCTTTCATGAACCGTTCATGAAGTACAGTTTTTCGAAAAGAAGAATCTTAGGTAAAATGGACACTGAAGATAATGGCGTAAGGAGAAGGTCCATCCCAACCCTTTCTCGTTGATTTCACGACATTCTTCCACTGATGTCGCACCTTCAGATCGATTGAAAACGTGTGAATACTTACACTATGGCTATACGTATTACTGTACCCGCCCACAACACAACGTTCACCATCATAAATGTTTGTAGGGAAAACAACTTCTAAAAACTGAAGAGTATGGCTTCCTCTCATATTTTGACATTTCGTGGCGCACCCTAACTTCATCGAGAGTCCGAGATCCGGAAACCGTCGACCGTCCATTTCAGTGGGACACAGATCTAAAATAGGAAATTGCAATTTGGTATCATTTCATGGGAGTTAGCTGCTATTTCATTGCTCGTCTTGTCTATTACTTTCCATGTTTTCGTTTTTCTTTTGTTGCATTTCATAGATAATTTGATGGATCTGGATGAAAGTTTATATTTATATCTGTAGTTTGTTGGTATCTTGGCATTTTTAAAGCTGGGATGTCACCTGCGCATGCGAGATAGCCATAGCTTGTCATTGTTTACAAACAAGCGTCTACCTTATACTTATACTTATACTTTATTAAACACGTAAAATTCCTCAGGAGGAATTAAAATGGTTACATTTACACTAAACAAAACTAGACTAATAATACAAAACATTAAGACTAAAGTAATGATTAAAAAATAATAATAATAATAATCGAAATAAAAAAAAAAAACTTAAAAAAAAAAAAAAAAAAAAACTTAAAAAAAAAACATGAATAGTAATAAATCCCACTAACAGCAATAATAAAGGTAGAAGAAACCATTGTTAAAAAAGTAATAACAATACTGATGCGTTAATGCATTAAGGGTTAAACATTTTGGAGGTGTTGCTGTCTTAAGTCGAGAGCAGTTTTAATGAATTATCCGAGTGTGATATGAAATGAGGTAAAATTATAACTCATTGTCAGTGCAAGTTGTTCATTAATTGTAAAATTATCTAAATTATTATTTTTTTCTTACATTTCTCAAATATTAATTTTCTTTGGTCATTGTAAAATGGACAAGTCATGATGAAATGTTGTTCGTCTTCTATTTGGTTTTTTGTGCAAAGTTCACATACTCTTTCTTTTACAGGTGTTTTTGGTTTGGAATGTCGTCCTGTTTCTATTTTTAAATTGTGGTTGCTTAGTCGAAATTTACATAATGCTTGTCTTAGTTCAACATTTTTCAGTGATATCAAATAGTTTTCAAATACAAATTTATTTTTAAATTTTCTGTATGTTCTCAATTTATTACCCTCTCGATCATTATTCATGTCTTCTTTCCAGTACTGTTTAAATTGTTTGTCCAACTGTATTTGTAAATTTTTGTTTTCAGCAGTTGTTCTTATTCTGTCCAAATTAATTTTGTCACTTTCATTGATGTTGTTTAATTGTGTCGTTATTACGATATACCATTTACTGTTCATTTGCTTGTTTAGTATTGCTGCTTCTTTAATTAGTACGTTAGGCGAGTTTATTGCGCGGTTGTAGTATTTGATCATTTGTTTTTGTATAAATAAATTTAGCGGATATTCACCCAATTCTCCGTATATTGCCATTATGGGAGTGTTTCTCTTGATACCGAGAATAAATCTGCAGAAATCTAAATGGATATCTTCAACTTCCGATTTATAAGAACTCTCATGGCCCCATATATCACTGCCATATGTCAGAATAGATCTTACGAGCCTATGGAATAGGGACATCAATGTTTTTATATTTATATTAGGATGTTGTCCTAGTTTCCCTATTAAAGAGAACATGGCCTTTTGACCTTTACGTTTTAAGTTTGTTATGGCTTCTTTGAATTTCCCATTTGGGCTTAAAGTGATACCAATGATAATTGATTTTTTTAACAATATCAATTTCTTTGCTTTCATAGAAAAATATGTTATCTTCTAATAGTCTGTTCGATTTGTTGAAAACCATAATTTTAGTTTTTTCTGTGTTGACTGATAGTCTCCATTGTTTTGTGTAGTTGGATAAGTTATCTAAACAATTTTGTAAACCGGTCTTATTTTCTGATAAAATCACTATATCATCGGCAAATAGACGACTGCTAATTTTACTATCTTTTAAAGTGGGAGGTAACATGTCGGTGAGTCGAAGATTCTTGGAATGTCGTTAATAAACAGGTTGAATAGTGTAGGACTCAGGTTACAACCTTGTTTTACTCCTACTTTTGATGTAAAAGATGTTGTCAGCCCCCCACCATCTTTGACTTTGTAATTCACTTTACTATACATATCTTTTATTAGTCTATATATTTTGCCTGTAATACCAGACTTTAGTAGCTTTAGAAACATGGCTTCATGCCAGACACTGTCGAACGCTTTCCTTAGATCGACAAAACATGCATATAAT
Organism: Saccoglossus kowalevskii; assembly: GCF_978046115.1. Taxonomy (NCBI): domain Eukaryota; kingdom Metazoa; phylum Hemichordata; class Enteropneusta; family Harrimaniidae; genus Saccoglossus; species Saccoglossus kowalevskii. Next base: position 38,234,018 of record NC_140650.1, read on the forward strand.
TTGTTTGGTTACTTTGTTTGCGATTTATTGTTACACATAAATCCAAACTGGTTATTAGAAAGAATGTTGTTTTTGTCCAGAAATCCTGTTATTCTTTCGTTGAGTATACTTGAGAAAAGTTTCCCGAGACAGCTCGATATTGCTATGGCCCTATAGTTTGCAGGGTTTGATTTCGCACCGGATTTAAAAATTGGAACTATTAAACCAGAACTCCAGGATTCTGGAAATATGCTTTTGTTATATATTATATTAAACAATTTATGTACTGCGTTTAACAGATAAGGTTGGCCATTTTTTATTAATTCATTCGAGATCCCATCTTCCGCTGACGCCTTGTTATTTTTTAACTGTTTGATCGCTTTTATAATTTCGCTTTTTAGAATTGGTCTGTCGAGTTCAGTGTTATTATCCAAATGGTGTTCCAATCGATATATTTCAGAGTTTATTTCATCGTCTAAATCACTTTTGTTTATGTTATACTCAGAGGATGGATTTAGTAGTTTATTAAAATAGGATAATCATTCGTTAGGCGCTACCGAGTCAATAGTGTTATCAGTGTTATGCGTATTTTCATTACCCATTTGGCGCAGCATTTTCCAAAATTTCGATGGCTCACCTTCAGAGTTTTCAAGTTCAAAGAGCCGGGATGCTGCAGTTTCTTTTTTTCTTCTTTTGATCAGTTTTTTGTAGTCTTTTTTCGCCTTGAAGAATTTTCCACGAATAAATGGGTCTCTGGGATATTTTTTAAAAGGTTTGAAATACTTCTTTTTGAAGTAACCAACATTCTTGATCGAACCATGCTTTTTTCTTTTTATCTTTTTCATATGTTTTCTTCTTTTTTGATTTTATTTTTCTCAAGCTTCTGTCTGCTAAAGACGAGATTAGAGATACAAAATCGGAAACTCCAACGGCGGGATTTTCAGAGTTATAGTCTTTATTCAGGAATTTACTGATTTCTCTGTGTTTCGCTATCTGCATAGCTGATAATAGATTACTTTTTCCAGCAGAGTCCCAGATATATTTAATTGGTAATGCCTCTAGATTATAATTGTTTCCTTGTTGGATGTTTTTAGTATTATAGTTATTTACTTTAACTGAGAGCGAAAACGAGCAGTGATCCGAAATATGGGTAGTGTTTTGGATTTTAAAATACTGAATATTATCGTAAAACTGTTTTGAAGTTAGTGCATAGTCTACGGTGCTACTACCACGTGGTGTATGACACGTCAACTTTCCCATTGAATCTCCGACAGTACGGCCATTTAAAATAATGAGATTGCAGTTAAAACAAAGTTTGATTAAGTTTCGTCCAAATTTATTTATGCTGTATTTCGAATCAACGTCAGTATTATTTCGTTTTCTAAAATTGTCATCTACATAGTCAATGGGGACTGGTATATGTTGATTATTTTCATCATCAACTATATCATTCATGCGGCCAACGCGTGCATTGAAATCGCCTACAATTAATATGTCGCCCAAGGAGGAAAATTTAGTTATGTCTTTTTCTAAATTTTGGAAAAGGTCTAAATCATTGTTTCTATAAATTGACGAGTATTCTGGTGGGATATAGATACATCCAATAAACAAGTGTTTACTGGTTGTTAATATAGACTTGTCGATTTTGCACCAAAGAAAATTATTACAAGTGCTTTTAACTACACTGATGTGTTCTTTAAACCTGTGTTTAAATAGGACAGCAACACCTCCTCTTCTCCCTTTGTTGCCGTAACTATATCGGTCTTGACGTACAAATTCATATTCAGCTAAGCTACATGAAATATTTATATTACTATTACTGTGTAGCCAAGTCTCTTGTAGACAGTCAGGTGATGAGGTAAAATGTATAAAATCATCATCATTAATTTTATTTTTCAGACCGTTAATGTTTCAGACCAACTTCCGACTTTAAACGATGAAATGGAAGCACTCGTGCTGAATTTTAGAAATGGGGACAAAAGTGAAAAATATCTATAAAAAGGTATCTGATAAATTATATTAAAAATACCTTAAAACTTTATAGCTACTTGTTACTAGGAACAAAAAGTTTAACCTACTTAAAAAATATATTAAAAAAAAACAAACAACTATGATATTATTAAAAAGAAGTGTGTTACCTTGTGTAACAATATAAAGTGAAAAAAGGTAGTATACATGTTTGGATGGTAACTTGAAAGCAATGATGAGATCACTGTGCTATACTGTATACATGTACAGCTTAGTTATAAAGCATATCTAATTACCTTATTTGTATCGGGGTGTCTATTTCGTGTCGACAATAGTCAATAGCCAGATAATGGCAGCCAGTGTTATTAAAGTGAATCCATAATATCCATGAATGTCATAAATTTGGTGAACATGTTTCTTGGAGATTTTCTGTCTATGTCACTCATAACGGAACGAGTTTGCGTTTGGTCGGTTATGTGGTGTTGTTCTCCGTGCCATCTTCGACGATTATGTATGTGGTGACGTTGTTCGGGACTAGTATTCTCTTTGTGCCATCTGGGTTGGTATTGGGTTTTGGATGAATTTGAGTATCGGCGATTGCTGTAATAGCTTCGGCTTTTCGTGTATTGATTTCTGCCTTCCGGTGAATAATCTTCTGCATCTAACTGACGTATTTTTTGTTTAATGTTCGAGACGAGCTTTGCAGTTCCTTTGTCGTTGATATGAATTCCGTCGTGTGTATAGGAATATCGAGAGAATGACAAGTCCGTATGTTTGACTACATATCCATTGCTGTGTTCGGCTTCGTTGGCCAATAGAAAATTAAATTCGTCTATCATCTTATTCATTCTGTGGTTATTATCGTGTCGTTTGATCACCTCAGAGACAATAAGCAGGGCGTTTGGTATATTTTCACGTATAATGTTTATTACTTCGATTGCGTTGTCTAGACACTCGTTTGGGGGAATCGACTTTAAATCATTGGTGCCAAGGTGTAGTATAACTGTGATACCCATGAGCCTTTGCGTTTTTAGCGTGTGTTGTTATCGTCGCTTTAATATTGTGTTTACGGCACAATGGTCACTTGATGGATGCCAGTTGTTGTACTTTGAATTGGATACTATTTCGGAGTAGAACCTCACTTACTATAGTCTGGTCCACTGTACCAACACCGTGATATCCATAGCACGTTAGTTGACATGACCAATCCCCCATATACATGTATCTATATTGCCAACTGTGTGTGTGTGTCTGTCCGTTCCACTGATATTTCAAGAACCGTATGTTGATTTATAATGAAACTTCCTGCATAGATGTTCTGGGCTAATGCATAGATTTGAATAGATTTTGGTTAAAATCTATGCATATTAATTACATAATTTTCATGATAATTAGCTAATTTTTAGCTGTTCTATGACCGTTCCACTGATATCTAAAGAGCCATTCATTGGATTTTGTTGAAACTTGGCACATAGATGCTCTGGACTAATGCAGATTTGATTAGTTTTGAGTAAAATTCGGTGCATAATAATTACCTAATTTGCATAAATATTAGTCAATTTTCGGCTTTTTCACTGATATCTCGAGTACTAATCATCACATTTTAATGAAATTTAGTATATATATGTCATAGGACAATACACAAACCTAATTATCTAATTTACATAATTAATCAATTTTCAGCATGCACTATTTTAAGTACTAACCATTACTTTTCAATGAAACTTGATGCATAGATGCTCTAGAACTATACAGAGACCTGATTAGTTTTTGGTGAACATTTTTAATATTAATCGACTAATTTGCATAATTAGTTAATTTTCGGCGTTTACACTGATATTGCAAGCACTAATCATCCCATTTCAATGGAACTTGGTACATATATGTTCTAAAACAATGCACAGATTTAATTAGTCTTGGGTTAAAATCAGTGCACATTAATTACCTAATTTGCATAATTAGCCCATTTTCAGCTTTCACACTGATATCAGAAGTACTAATTGTTCCATTTTAAAAAGTGCCTGTGAAATGGCTGCTATTTTATCGCATGAAATCATTCATTGGTACATCAATATTATTATTATTCAATAACAAAAATCAATTATTGTCCATTTCAGTGGGTCGCAGATCTAAAATGGATTGTTTTAGAGTCTTCGCCATTTATTTTGCCACATATTTCATGTATGTTGTAAACCTGTGGAAATACTTACAAAACTCATTTAATATTATTATTATTCATTTATTATTCGAAAACGAATTGTATGTACTATACTGGTACACCTCAATTTCCACATACCATTGTTTCATGTCTGTAATATACATGACATATACAAACCCGTTCTAATTAGGTGTTTGATAGCCGACATGGAATTTTTTCTAATTCTATTTCACAACAATTTCAGCCTGTACCCAAAACTTCTAGATTACAATGTAACGACTGCAACCAGTTCACAATATTATTAACTTCCGAACTATGCTGTAGCAACTGCAACTTAACACATTCTAAGCCGGTATGTGTTTTAACAGTATATAAGTATCGAAATAGGCTGTAGCGACTGCGAAGAGTTCAGAATATTACATTGGATCCCATATCGAAAACGACATGGCGCTACGAGTACGGTGGGTGTTTGGGTTACAGTCATGCAATATGAACAAAAATACACATATTGATATGTATACTCTAATGTGTATACCAAATCGGATATACTCATTGTGAATTAAAAATGTTACGTTTACAGGACTTACAATTCATTAGATTATATAAAACAAAAACATTAATACGCATGTGCAGTGATTGTTGTGCGTACTAAATCAACCGGTTTCAACACCAGATCAGTAGTTGCCAATAATCTTTATATCAAAAAAGGGCCGGAGCATGCAAGGTATTTCTTCTTTCAAAAAACAGCCTGCCCATTAAAGAGAGCATGGGTCTGGAATATTTTTTTGAAAAGGCGGGCAAATCTGAAGTCATTGTAGCCTTTTTATTTGTATTATGCTCTTCGTTTTGGAACATCCCAGTGTACTGCGATGATATAGCTTATTTTAAAATCTAGAAAAAGTTCTTATCATTTTTTTGTCAATGTTTTGTTAATACGAGGGTCATTGCCCATATACGTCATTCACGCAGAAGATAATGGTAGTGTTATCGAACACACCCAACATTTACTCGATAACAAAATTTGAATATTTTAAACTGTTGGAGTGTTCAGATTATAAGCGACCCCACACACGCTTCTTCATTGCAACAATATATTCCCAGTGATATGATTCATGAGATACTATCTCAGTAAAACGCTTTACAGTTCTCTGTGCTATCAATATTTGTTTCAACCAACTGCAGGATGCAATTCGTGAATACATCTCGTTTCCAACGCCATAACCATCCTTAAGCTTCCATCCGTTACTAGAATTCGACTTCGGGAATGGCTTGACACAGACCAATATATGACATTCATGTGTACAATTTCATGAATTGTAGTAAATAACAACGTTCTGCTGGATGTGCTTAATTGCACGAGTTCCCTCATTCACGTGAGTCCAGTTATGACCCCAGGGTAAAATTTCATAGTTGTACCAACCGGAGAGAAGTTTAGTATTGTGCTTAAATCATTTAATTATCGTTTTATTGTCAGAACAAAGATATACACTAATTTGCTTATGTGTTGCTAACTGTTTTGTTTTTTTTCAAGTGAAAACCTTTGTGGCAATTTTTTTAACGTGCTGTAAATTGTAGATAACTGTAAGCCTCTAAAGATGTTCTAATATTTTACTATGCTATACTTGACTGTGCGATTTATTATTTATTTAAATACATGCAAATATGGTCATCACAGCAATGCAGGTCATCAATTTTGAATTTTTTTTAAAAGTATATTCTATTAGTGATAGAGCTCTGAAATTTTCATTGTATAATGAGTTCATTCTAAATAATATTTGCCAAAAAACTCTACTACTGTAACGTCTTTAAGTCCCACTACAAGCAGTAAATATTCAAGGCGATAGACATGTATATCCCGGTGAAAATCAATAGAGTTTTGCTTTGCTTAGCATATATTTGGCGTGTTTTCAATTAGCAAGACAAACATTAGTAGATGACAATAATTAAAAAAATTAAGGCAATCAAACTTTGGTACAAATTCTATGATGCTACATCTAGTGCTGCCTCCCAAATCCATAGGTTGCTTAACCTCACTGCAATAGTTTAAACGTTTGACTAACTAAAGCTGAATGAACAGAAACCAGAAATATTTCGAATATGAAGTACATGCATACAGATTTCTAGCCACGATATAAAATTGGGCCGTTACAACGAAAATGTGTAACGTTAATTATAAGGTCCAATGTACTGACCTCCACTCTGACAACTAAAGACAAACACTGTTTACTTCCAGGTATACCGAGTAGAGAATATATTTACACTGCGTCAACTCCTTTAAAATTTTGCAAGGAACTAAATCGTGTAGATTTAGGGGGAATTGTGACGTATTCGCGAGCCTGTGAATGTGCTGTCGCTCCATCTTTGATGTGCTGGCGATAGATTGAGGAACGCCGCAAGCATTTTGCTACGAATACTGATTTCAACCGCCTACGATATTTTTCATGCAGCCAGGCGTAAACAAAAGGGTTGTAAACGGTTGAACTCATGGCAAACCAGTGACATATAATGAATACTAAATCATAGTATTCGCCGCTAATTATCTTTGGATTGATCTCAGTGATGACGCGAATCGTGTACATTGGAAACCAACATATCGCAAAAGTCATAACAACTGCAATCAACAGTCTGTTGGTTTTCTGTTTCTTTTTTAAGTCTTGTCGTTCCTGTGCCTCGGTGAAAACCCCCGGTAGAACACGGCTCGTTATTATATAAGAGACTCTGCCATACAGTATAATAATCACAATTAAAGGGATTAAATAACCAAGTAGTAATAAAATAATCTCATATATTTTCTTGGGTACTTCTTGTGGCCACATCTCGTAGCAAACGACATGATAGCCGTAATTACGCAGGTCGTACTCTCTGCTGAAGTATGTTACAGGAATTGCGAGTGTTGTAGCAGAGATCCACGATAAAGCAATGATAACGGCACATGTGGCCCGGGTCAGCCGTGGTTTCAACGGAAACATTATCAAACAGCATCGATCGCTGGCTATAACGACGTGGGATGTTATGGACACAAACACAGAAATAGCTTGTATGGTGGGTACAAGTCTACACATGACGTCTCCAAATATCCAGTTGTTCATTAAACTATTAACCACCGTCCAAGGTATACAGAAAATACACATAATAAAATCAGAAACTGCGAGGTTCGCGATGAAATAATTCGTCACATTCTGCATAGATTTGTGGCAAGCCACCGTGATGGCTATCAAAGCGTTACCCAAAGTTCCGACGAGAAACACAACGGCGTACAGAACACCGATTAACCAAGCAAGTTGGCGTACAAGATCTTTCCCTGCCCGTAATTCATCGAACGGGTTAGAGTAAGTCTCCGTGAAGTTGGATACATTGAACGGCGTGTACTCCCACAATAATTGTTTGTTCGCCTCCACTTCAAATTCCATCTTGTTGACGCAGGGGCTGATATAGTGAGTGAACTTCTACGTGCACGTTGTCTGTTTAGTTGACTTTAGATAAGGCAATCACGGTAATTTATTCATAACAGCAGCGGTAGAGCACGAGGACATTTGGGGTCAATAACAGTAAAACGCACTTTAGTAAGAACACGGTAATGTAACATGAGTACTTTCGAAGCATTTTTCAATGCAGTGTCCAATGTCTGAAATGCAATGACCAGATCAAAGTCAACTTCAGAAAGGCACCGAGAATGATTTTCCCCGAATGAAATGTAGCTATTTAAATCAGCAAGGAACCTGTAAATGCATACTGGAATGACTTGTTAAGATACGTTTTAAGTACAATATGTCCCATATCTAGTATGTTATCAATATTAATACCGTTCCAATTAATTAATATTTATTCAACACTAAAACGAACTATAGTGAGTTGTTCTATGGTCATATAACAATAAAATTAAAGATAAAATAAAATAAACTACACTGAGATACAGTAAAGTTTATCAACTACACTGAGATACAGTTAAGTTTATCAACTACACAGAATGCTAAATAAAACTAAATAATATTACCAACAAGCAAAGGGTCACAAACTTATACGGTACAATACAATACAATACAATACAATATACTAGCTAATATTGTTAAGAGGTGAAAAATCACATTCAAATCACATTACAGTCATAATTATGGTGGAAAGAATATTTTACATTTTGGTGGAGCTGCTCACATCTCATTTGCATACATTTTTGTATGTAGTTCTTATTCCTAAACAATATTTCATAATTGTTTTGAATTTTTCTAGTTCATTTAACTTACTAAAATTTAGTATAATTTCCTTAGAGTACTTGAATAATTCCACTCTGTGTGTATTATACAGACTGCAGTGCATAAGGAAATGTATTTCATCTTCAAATCTGCTTTTTATCACAGTATTTACAAACTGTTTAATTCTTTGGAGTTTTGCAATGCCTGCCAGTTTCAATATGAAGTTTGTTATCAGAGATTCTGAACTGGCATAGGGCGTGTCTCAGTTTAATGTTAATCATTGTTATGAAATATTTGTCCATTTTAAAATGTGTTTTGAATGTTCTATAATTTGCCAATTTGCTCTGTTGTCATCAAATAGAGCTTCTTTCTATTATATAATTCTCTTTGAGTAAAGCAGAGATAGCCGTAGTTTGGAGTGGTGTCTTATTTTTATTTGTTGTTTTATTGCATTATCAAGATTGTTGTCACTGATTATTTTGTGGACATATTTTGTCCACTCAGTTTTTACTATATTGACTTCATCAAAGGTGTTTTGTATTTACTTGGGCGTCTCTGGGAGTTTTGATTTAAGCGAGAAATTAGTTATTTGTGTGTTAATTTATGGCAAAAGGGTATCTTCCCAATTTCTTTTTAACCCCAAAGAGTAATCTGCAGAAAGAATAGTTAACATTTTCAATAATATCGCTATCTTTAGTGACTTCCTCTCCCCATACTTCACACTTATAGCTAATGATGGGTGCCATCAATTTATCAAATAGGTTTAGAGCTGTGCTTGTTTTGAGGTTTGAGACAGATGTCAGGAATTTGTTTGCGCATATCTGTTGATCGACTTATTTAGCTGATTACTTGTGAACGGCGGTGTTATATCTGTCATCCTTTAGGCTCGTGCGAGGTCCTGGACCAAACTTGACTCAGTGATTTGGAACTAATTACGATATCCGGACTACTATTTCTGACAGTTGATATTCGCAGTTAGTAATATAGTGAACGATTAATCAAAAAGTACTTAGTGTGATTGGCTGAATGTGTGAAGGCCGCGCCTTAGAGTCTTTTAACTGCTTTGTAATTGGTTAAGGTTTTGAAAGTGAATAAAGTTGTTTGAGTTGGTCTTGGCGAGAACACCACGACAGACGCACTCTTGGGGCAGTCTAGGGACAGAGTCTTGGGTCAGCCTTGTGATAGTCTTGGGGACTTTTCCCCAGGGCGCTGTGTCTTATAGAGTGCTCGACTGACCGAATAAAGATGAGAGTTGAAACGTATTTCGTTGTGTGTGTCTTATTTGACTGTAAAGTTTAAGTGACTTTCCCGGTCCCGTACCTCCGGCAGACGTGTATAGAAACAGAGACGAGATTTCCCCCTGACACGTGTGGAGAACCCCAGAGGAGAAGAATTTCCCCATGATACGTTTTGGATGAACCCGGGCAGATGTTTAACACATATTGACATCCTGTGAAGAACTGTGAAATGGCGAAGGTGTGCCTTTCTTGTGAACGGAACTAGCAGCTCGATGGCACAGACGACTCGGAAATAACAGTATGACATTGATGAATGACGCTGAAGAGATGAAGATTTCAGAATCTTTTAGAAAGGACGAGTATATGAGCGCCCAGATCTTTGTTTTGAACTGATATTTAGTGACGTGCGAGGTCCTTTATAACGATTTAAGCGCGTTTCAGTGGACAAGAATTTGCAACACAGTGTTCTGAGTTTTGTGAAGTTTTAAGGTGTTTTATTGAGTTTATGAGTACGGAATATGATGGGGAGAGAAACGCCCCAAAGAGTTTTCAGAGTTTTAAGATTTGTCGATGTACAGAGATACCAACGTTTTAAGAGTTGTTTTTGTTTACGTGTTGTTTTCAGAATACTTCTGACGCTTTTTGAGTTGAATTGAGTTGAGAGCACTTTGTAACGTTTTTTGATGTCTTTTTGAAATGAGAGTGTGGTGCGCCTATATATGTATTGTTTGATATCGCAAGCTTCTGTTCATGATTGACAGGATTATATGTAACTTAGTAGTGTCTATCGTTTTAGCCTTTTCCGGTCTTTTTTGCCGAAGGAGTAATGTGTTATGATAGCGAGTTTGTCTTTGCATTCCGTTTCTATGCCGTTAGGACTTTTGTTTAGAGTAACGACTTGTGAGTTCAGTTTGTGAAGTTTATAATCGTATATGACAGGAGTTTGATTAATAAATTTTTTATTCATTGTTTATTAGTTACCGCTTGCAATGCTTTAACCAAGCGACGAATCCCTGGTAATCACATTATCATGCTGTCGACTGCAGCGATTAGCTGATCACATGGTTACACAGCTACGGCTTAGTTTTTTGACCTTTTGATGTCGAGTTTGTAACCTTAGTAACGGAGACAGTGCAGCGAAGGGTTACCTCAGCGGACCGTTTTGAGAAAAGCGAGTCGATTGGTTGCCTTTCCTATTGTATTTGGAATTATAATCATTGTATTTAATCAGTGTGTTTTATTCTTTTGATTTATACCTTTTTATTAGTATTTAACCCGTATGATGATGAGTAGATGACGGTATCGTTGATTTATGAACATGCAATGCCAGGAGGCATAGCTCAGTTTGGGTGATAGGATGTGTCATGAATTTGTTTTCGTGTATCTGTTGATCGACTTATTTAGCTGATTACTTGTGAATGGCGGTGTTATTATATCTGTCATCCTTTAGGCTCATGCGAGGTCCTGGACGGAACTTGACTCAGTGATTTGGAACTAATTACGATATCCGGACTACTATTTCTGACAGTTGGTATTCGCAGTTAGTAATATAGTGAACGATTAATCAAAAAGTACTTAGTGTGATTGGCTGAATGTGTGAAGGCCACGCCTTAGAGTCTTTTAACTGCTTTGTAATTGGTTAAGGTTTTGAAAGTGAATAAAGTTGTTTGAGTTGGTCTTGGCGAGAACACCACGACAGACGCAGTCTTGGGGCAGTCTAGGGACAGAGTCTTGGGTCAGCCTTGCGATAGTCTTGGGGACTTTTCCCTAGGGCGCTGTGTCTTATAGAGTGCTCGACTGACCGACTAAGACGAAAGTTGAAACGTATTTTGTTGTGTGCGTCTATTTGACTGTAAAGCTTAAGTGACGTTCCCGATCCCGCACCTCAAGGGGACGCAATAGAGAGACGAGACGAGATATTCCCCCCTGGTACGTGAGGAGAAGATTTCCCCGTGATACAGAATTGAATGTTTGTTTTAGTACGAACATTGCCTTCATTGCTTTTTCTTTTAGAGTTTTACAAGCCAATTTAAACTTTCCATTTGATGACAAAACTATTCCCAAGTAATAGTAGCTTCCAACCACATCAATTTCATTTTCTTTATGAAAAAAAAAGATTTATGTTTGACAATTTGGTTTCTCTTATTATTAAAGATCATTAATTTTGTTTTGCTTAAACTTACAGATAATTTCCACGCATCACTAACCACCCACCCCACCATACATACTTTTACGTGTATTGTAGAAATTATCAGATTCTAGTATAGGCCATCACGCCACATACTGTCAAAGACCTTTTTGTAATCCACAAAACAGGCATATACTTTCTTTTTTGATGTTTCTGAATATACATATCTATCGATAATTTATTTTAGAATAAATAAACAATCTGTTCTCCTGTTCCTACGGAAGCCAAATTGAAATGGGTAGTCAATTTGTTTAGTTTCCAAGTAGTTTACTAGCCTGTTATTTAAAAGTGCAGTATAAAGTTTGCCTAAGCAGCTCGATAACTCCTCTATAATTGTCTGGATCAGATTTTGGTCCTTTCTTGTAAATCGGTACAATGATGCTACCCTTCAACGTGGATGGAAATTTACCAGAATTTAGGACTTTATTAAATACAACAGTAAATAAAGTTGCATATATCCACACAGAAAAAAAGTTGTTAGTGATTTTATTACAAACTTCATTTTGTGTACAATGAAGAATTCAAAGTCTAAATACATATTTCTGTATTCATATTTTTTTTGATAAAAAAAGAATTTTAAGTGAAGTCAGCAAGTCTTCTCTGTAATAAAGTTGTATAGAGCAGCACTATGTGGTATTGTTGCAAGGTAAAAGCCATCACAATTTTCTTTCCAATCCAGATCCTGTGAAAAACATACAAAAAAAACTTTACAATCAAACAATATACAGTTCACATAAATCTTCCGAAACATTGCAACGATAACAATTCGGTTCTATCAAACGTACATTTAAACAAATGGATCCAAGTGACCTTGTACGTAGATGGCGCTGTGACAAGGTGACCTACAATATATTAAAAGATGGCGCCGCAGAAGATCGTCACGATATTAAAGCGCGGTGGTCGTCGCGCAGCGCGTGTTCGAATTTCATGTGAATAAACAATGTATTTTACACGCGTTGTATACGTCGCTATGAGTCCCATATCGAACAGGACGCGGTACGACGACTGTCGCCCTTTAACGTAGCTAGTTCACGTCATTTAAAAACTGCAGCAAGATAAACACCCAGTTACTTAAAATTAGTATTTTACTAAATAATAACAGGTTAAAAGATACAAACGAGAACGCCGGTGATCAAATACAATTGCACTGATACATAGACGGTGCAGTCCATTAACCACTGGCTACGGACATCAAACAGAATACCTTTGTAGATCCGCAACGATACAAGTCCCGGATTTTATATATCGCTAACAAATATATCATTATATATTTTAGTCATGCGTACACGGACTGTATCGGGGGGGGGGGCTTGGTATCATAACACGGACCGACGATCCCCCGACTCCGCAGTCATTTTGGAGGAGGATAGCAAAAATTAAAGCGCGGTAGTCGTCGCGCTGCGCATGTTCGACATTTGTGTTGATAAACATTGATTTTCCTACAATCCAATGCGCTCTTCAAATGGAAATTACAAGTATGAGGTTTGATCTGGACGCGACTTGCACTGATTACCGCCGGTGACTCCTTCGATACATTCCAATCACCTGAAAATTACCTAATTAAAGCTCGGAAACCTGTCAGTTCGTATTCGTTGATCTGAGCAACAGTCAAAGTCGCCATTTTTGTTTATATGAGACCCATATATCTCGCACATGCGCAGCGCGACGACTACCGCGCTTTAACTTTTAGCGTCTTCACAATAAAATGACGAAGATCGATCGACATACACTTCTATTTTACCTTTTAAATTATTATTCTATGTTGTCTCGAGGCTATATTTCGTTTACAAATGACATTCTAATACTACTGATGTAAAAATTTGACTAATCTCTCAGAATGGCGACGTACCTCCTCCGTAACGGCACTCAAAATCGTGATCAAATGATACTGTTGGATCAATGAATTTTTATTGTAATAATCGAACCAGGTGTTTCAGAACGATCGTCTTGAATACGCCCCAAAACAGTTATGTTCCAATGCATGGTCAATAGTTGTGATGATCGAATACAACACAATCATGACTGCGTCGGGCAGTGTGTAGAGGTCCATTAGTTAGCCCCGATCAACACATCATTATACGTAGGGCTACATATATTTCAGTTAAACGCATGAAAATATTTGTTAGCCAACACAAATTGAAATAGATGACTGGCTTGAAGGAGCTTCAATGATAAACGAAGAGGCAAATCTATTAGTTTAGCATACATTAATTAAATAAGATAAAACCCCGCACTCAGTAGATAAAAACAATACTCCACTGTACTTACCAAATATTTTAGTGATCTTCAGACATTAATTTAACAACATAAAATAAGCGTTTTATTAGATACATATTATTTATAGTCCTTCTGAATCAGAATCTACACATTTTGGGGTCTAAAATAGCTGCCAAACGATCAAAATTGATCTAATCACAAAACAACTTTATGTGCATATAAAAACCTTCATGACATGTGTACCAAATTTGAAAAGAATTCATCAAAGCATGTCTGAAATATGACAATACACGCACGCACGAGCACACGCATACACACGCACACAGGTACGGAACCAAAAACGAACGGGAACTAATCAGTGAGATACTACAAAAACAGCGCCATGGCATCCAGTAAATTGGAACGTGCGAGGATTTCCTCCCAATGATGGTTGGAATTGTCACTGTTGAAAAGTATCTATAACAAGCATAGTGAAGTATACTGGCAATGTCATACCCATATTTTCCCGGGTTGCGGCTGTTGGAAATGTGCTATTATTTTGCGCTACGATACACCTTGTCTGAAAGCTTAAATTAAATATACAGCACCCCCCCCCCCCTCTGCACAAGCAGATTCCCTGTGTGTGTGTTTTTTGTGTAGTACCTCGAATACAAAACGTGCACGTCTTTTGGAACGTTTTCTCTGTGTTTCACGTATTGCACCACGGGATAAGGTCGACATAGTCAACATTTGCATAACTCAATCGAAGAACTGATCGACGTTTTTCCGAGTGTGTTTTATCGGGCATCATTTTAAAGCATTAACTAATGTTAATGTTGACCAAAACACGCTAGGAACGCGCCTACCACATTTTTGTCCCACATTACATTACATCTAAAATATATAAATCTAAGCAGGCAGAATGTATGGGCATGGCGTAATGAAAATTTGTTTACAGAAAACAAATATTAGAATGTTTTCAAATTACGTCATATGGTCACGTGACTTTGAGCCGGAACCCCGGTCCAGTGGAACAATTTGGCGATAGTAATCGCTAGGTGGCCTTTTCGGTTATTTGTCGTTTTCTGTAAATGGTGAAAATCGAAATAGCGAAACGGCGATATTTATTTACTTATTAACACACAACATCCCCCGGAAGGGGTGAAAATGATTACAAATCAGATATTAGTAAAAGAAAAATAACTACATAGAAAGTAAAGAAACAAATAAAAGAAGAAAAATAACATGATACAAATTTGTATACAAGGAATGTGTTACTGGCTTAGTGATGCTGTCTTTTTAAAACAGTTTTTTTTTTAAATATTGTGCTAATGGAATTGACATTTTTTTTATCACTTAGTAATGATATGAATTTATTTTCATTACTAAATTTGTCAAAATTTGGTATACATTTATTAGCTACAATGTAAAGTTTCAACCTTATTTCATTGTAATTGTTAAGTAGTTTTCTTGTTCTATTTTGGCTTTAAAAGGCTTGTAGGTTCTTAGTTTATTTTTAAAATTTGAGTTGTTTCCTGTTGTCGTTATTTATTTCATTTTTCCACTCAGTTGTAAACTCTTCTTTTAATTTCTCATCAATTGTTTTTAATTTTGATAATGAGATAATATTTGTTTCATTTAAAAGATAAAAATGGTTAATATTTGTTAATATCAAATCATGTTTTTTAAACCATTTACTAATAATTTTATTAACATAGTATGCTTCTTGAAGTATTTGTGAAATTTGTAATACGATTGGCATATTTTATCATTTGTTTCTTAATAAAAGAGTCAAGAGGTAATTTTCCCAATTCACTATATATTGATTGATGTGATTGATGTATTTTCAGATACCAAGAATGTACCGATAATATGTAAGCTGGACGTCCTCTACAATTGATTTTATTCCTTTTCTTTTCAGGTTTTTCATGGCATCTTCAAATTTAACATTTGAACTCATAATTAAGTCAATATAATTGAAATCTTTTAGTATATTGATTTATTTTCCTCCATAAAAGAATATGTCCTTGTTAAGGAGTATGTTACACTTATTGAATATCATTATTGTCGTTTTATCTGTGTTTACTGACAACTGTCATTTTGATGTATAGACAGTTTTTTTAACGTATTTTATGTTAAACAAATTTGTGTAGTTTTCATGATTTATTCTACAGATATCGATAAATGTAGCTAAGGCGTAGACGAAATTTGAAAGATCAACTAATATGCTTCAACCTGGTATTTTTTATAGATTTTATTATTCATTCTGTTCGTCTGTTTTTTTTTCAGTTTAAAAACTATGGGCTCGCTTCACCCCTTGTCTAACATTGAACTATAGCGATCAATTAGTGTCCATAGCACTAGGAGCCAAATGAATTCCAAGACTTTTCCAAAACTTTCTTGCATTTTCCCAAAATAATCACCAAAGCTCATCAAAGTTCAAAATAGCAGGTCATATGTGTACAAAACAATAATTTATTTACCTGTTCATAGCCATGGAGACTTACTCTCAGGGTTCAAACTCTGACCAACGAGCCTTTCTAAAATGAATTAGTAACTATGAAGAAATTTAAAGACAACTCAATGACTTTCCAGACCTCAAAAAAACCAAAGACTTTCAAAGGATTTCCCCAACGCTATGAACCCTGTCAATGAAATAGAGAAATAATAAAAAAATGATATAATGAGTAAATTGAAATGGCTGAACGCGATGGGTCACGGCTGAGAAAAGTGCGTGAATGGCGGCGTTTGATTTGATAATAAAAATAACTGAAAGAAAAACAGCAAAAATTTAGAGTTATCATGATTGTCTTAATTACGACATCACATCAAAAAAATACGTTGCCGCAATATATTGACAGCCCTGTGTGGGAAAGAGTAGTACGCTTTGGCAGTGCTTGATGACAGAATAAACTACAATAAATGTAGATGCAAAAAACACGGTATGGTTTAGTGCTTAACACACTGGCATAGAAACATGTTACACATGAATAAACAGCCCCGAAACTCTGAAACTGACCCTTTATATAGGTACTTGTCGAACGTGAGAGAAAACATGTAAGCGGGAAATACAAATGAGTAAATTGCGCACGCGATAAAAGATACAACAACGAGTATTGTTTTATTTTTATTTTAATTGTATTAAACTGCAGCCAACAGACAAAAACCCTTATTATAGGCCTGAGAACAATAACATAAATGCACAAATACATACATTTGACATTAAAAACAAAAACAGAAATTACTTTCTAAAAAAAATGAAGCTATTGAATTATTTTTAAAAATATTAAAAGTACTGAAAATATCAATAGTGCTATAAGAAGAAATGTGATTAAAACGAGACAGTGCACGGGGAATGTATTATGATTTTCTGACATTTAAACGACATTTTAAAATGCGTATTCACGTGCAACGAGGTACAACATGTATTGGAATTTCAGATAAAACATCAGAACAGTTGTATTATGAATGTAGGGATTTGTGTAAGAAAGACAAGTCATGGGTGTTTCTGCGGGTTTCTGAGGGAGGTACATTGAAATAATTATGTGAAGAATAAAATTCATTCCCTTCAAACATAAACATTTTATAAATTCTGTTTACAGGATATTGTTGGAATTGAGACCACACTTGGGAACAATACTCACGATTGCTCCCCACTAGTGATATATACAAGGTTTTAATAAAACTCGTACTGTCAAAAGATTTACATGTACGTTTACGAAATCCCTACATTTTGAAAGCTTTTCTAACACAGCTATTAGTGTGATAGATAGATTAGTTTGGAATTTATTAAAACACCCAGGTCTCGTATAAGGGAGACTCTATATATATACCATAACATTGCGTATTTTATATATGTGTAAAATGGGATTACGATTAGTGCTGAATGGGATTACATTACATTTGTTGAAATTAATTTTAAGTTGCCATCTAGAACACTAACTTAATATACAGGTGAGTCTTTTCTGAGGTTTGACACAGTCAGATGAACTTTTTACACATGTATATAGCTTAGTATCGTTAGCAAACATCGTACATTTGAGTGCTTAACGCACTTAGACAGGCCATTTACTAGACTGGCGAGTCGGGCGATTAATTTTGTTTTTGTAGTTTAAATAAAATTAAAAAAAAATCGCGAAATAGAGGTGTTAGGGCGAAATCACCCCAACTGGTTTATTCTGCAGGAAATTCATTGCTATTAAATCGACGGGTTCCTGCAGTGTCGATAGAGGGCCATGCAGAATAAACCAGTCGGGGTGATTTCGCAGTTACAGGGAATTACACCTTCATTTCGCGAATTTTGTTTATTTTATTTAAACTACAAAAACAAATTAATTGCCCCGACTGCGCCATTCTAGCCATTTACATACATTATGGTATTATAATAGTATATGTATTGACATAACACTGACTTAGGAAAGTACAGCAGTAAGGTTACTACAACTACAGAACAGAGAAAAAAAATAAGAGTGCAACAAGATAAAAAAACAACGCACGCACAACAATAAAAAAACTGACTCCAGTACAATTATGTGGGTGACTAATAACTACAAAATAGTGATAATGAAGTTAAAATGAAATACACACATGTAAAATATTAGGAAAAAAAGAAATATATTTTGAGAAATTGAGTTGACCTCATTGATTGAGGAGGTGTTGCTGTCTTATTCTCAGGCTTATTTGGATGAATTGTGCAGTGTGGATTACAACAGAGTCATTATTCATTTGTGTGAAAAATTTGTTATAGTCGCTTAAATTGTTATTGTCATTGATAACTTTGGTTGCCTCATTGATAAGTGACTTCATAATTTGTGAATATTTACGGCAACCCATTATGAGACGCAATTCGTCTTTAATTTTGCCCGTATTACACAAGTCACAATTCTCCTGTCAATCGGTGTTTAGGTTTTATATGCCTGCCCGATTCTATTTCCAGGTTGTGGTTACACAATCTGAATTTACTCATTTATAATTCAATGTTTTTAATATTTTCCATATATGTTTCAACTTCAAATATTTTTTTTAGTTTCTATATGTTCTTAGTTTGTTAGTCTCATTACTGCGTTTACTGTTTCTAATGTCATCATTGTGATTTTCTTTGTTCCAGTGTGTCTCAAAGGAAATTTCAAGTTGATTTTTAGTGTTTGTTATTTGTGAATTTGTTAGAGTACTATAGGAATCGATAATATCAGTAAGATTTATGTTTTATAACTGGCTTTCTATTTCCCCAAACCATTTACTATTCATTTGTTTGTTCAATTGTGCAGCTTCTTTCAAGGGTTACTGGTGGTCATTGCGTAATTATACTATTTAATTAGTTGTTTTTTAAGAATGTGCCCAAAGGAAATCTTCCAAGGTCCCCATAAACACCCATTAATGGTGTATTTCTAGTGACACCAAGAAGGATTCTGAGGTAACTGGTATGGACATCTTCTATAGTTAATTTGTATGAGCTTTTATGGCCCCAGATGTCACTGCCATATGTTAGTATTGGCCGCAATGTTATTATGTTTCAAGTTTTTTTTTTGTATCGAATTTTTTCCTTTAATGCGAATAAAGTCTTTTGACCTTTCCGTTTCAAATTCATCATTGCTTCTTTAAATTTTCCATTTGAGCTTAGAAATACTCAAAGATAATTGAATGTTGAACTTCTTTGTTTTCAAAAAATAATACGTGATCATTCAAAAGTCTGTTATTTTTATTAAATATCATGACTTTATTTTCTTCTATATTTACAGTTATTTTACTATATTAGGATGTGAATGTTGTGTCTACATCGCGCATTAAAATTTGCATATAGTATTAGCGGGTACAACACAACAGAATATGGAAAGCCGTATGGGACCCTGCTGCGTCAATTTAAATTGCATGGTAAAACATATAGCATCAAAATTATGCTGCTTCATCTACAAAAGTGTGATTTCCGATGTCTACGTTTACCAATTGTAGTAGAAGCAATCGGCGCAAAACTTACTCATAGTCGTCGCTAATTAATTGGCAGTTGTCGCAAAGCGAGTTGTAGTAGTCGCGAATTAACGGGTGATGATTTGTAGAAGTCACTAACACTCTACAGCGTATTTATCGCTGACGCGGTTGCTTAATTTATAGATGACGACATTTCATTTTCCAAGTTGTCGAAGCAAACAAGTCCCCCTAGTATACGACGCAACTTGCACTTTTCAAGTTGTCGACGCAAAACGAGTCCCCCTAGTAGACTTTACAATTTTCATTACAAGTTGACGCAGACGCATTTTTGCTAGTAGTCGTCGACAACCCACATTTGCATTTTAAAATTGACGCAGACGCATTTCCTAGTAGACGACGATGCAGTTAGAGATCTCGCATCTGTCGAGAATGTGTAAATGACAAAAACCCGGAAATATGGTCATCGATTGACCAGATCTGAGTTGGTCATGTTCAATAGTATTTGTTGTTAATCGGTTTTAGCATTGCTCCCAGGCAAACGAGCACAATCAAGTGTTAACTGGTATTTTGCTCATAGTCCCACAATATATCGCTGAAATATCCAGTGTACACGGTAAAATATCTCGTCCCCGGTCATGTGTTTTCGTGTAGACCACGCAATATGAGACACTGTTTATTGCTACCGGGTATTTGTGTTGCCTTTTTAGTCCCCGTTCGGACGTAGTCCGAAAACGGGGACTTATGTTTTGCCCTGTGTGCGTCCGTGCGTGCGTCCGTGATCACCTGTATCTCGAACATGCATGGACTGATTAAGTTCAAACTTCACTCATACATCACACATTATATGGGACATATGCACATGCATTTTTTTTCATGATCCGATTAACGATAGCCGAATAGCGGCCATTTTAAGGCCGAAAATGCATCAAAATCGCACATGTTCACCATTCCGGACTCGGATCTCAGTTATGCATGGACGGATTATGTTCAAATTTGGTACATACATTAAACATAATAGGACCTTGATGCACGTCATTTTTTTTTTGTTGGATCGGGTTTGAAATGGCCGACTGGCGGCCATTTTGTTTTAAAGAATTCAGTTCTGGATCCGTATCCGAGACATGTCTGGATTGATCAAGTTCAAACTTCACACACACAAGGTACATCATGTCACAAATATGTATGTGCATTTGTTTCATGATCTCATTAACGATAGCCAAATGGCGGCCGCTTTAAGGCCGATAATGCATTGAAATCGCACATTTTCACCATTCCGGACCCGGATCTCAGTTATGCATGGACGGATTTCATTCAAATTTGGTACATACATTAAACATAATAGGACCTTGATGCACGTCATTATTTTTTCGGATCAAGTTCGAAATGGCCGACTGGCGGCCAATTTGTTTTAAAGAATTCAGTTCTGGATCCGTATCCGAGACATGTCTGGATTGATCAAGTTCAAACTTCACACACACAAGGTACATCATGTCACAAATATGTATGTGCATTTGTTTCATGATCTCATTAACGATAGCCAAATGGCGGCCGCTTTAATGCCGAAAATGCATTGAAATTGCAAATTTTCACCATTCCGGACCCAGATCTCAGTTATGCATGGACGGATTTCGTTCAAATTTGGTAGATACATTAAACATAATAGGACCGTGATGCACGTCATTTTTTTCGGATCAAGTTCGAAATGGCCGACTGGCGGCCATTTTGTTTTAAAGAATTCAGTTCTGGATCCCTATCCGAGACCTGTCTGGATTGATCAAGTTCAAACTTCACACACACATGGTACATCATGTCACAAATAGATATGTGCATTTGTTTCATGATCCGCTTAACAATAGCTGAATGATGGCCATTTTAAGGCCGAAAATGCATCACAATCACGTATTTTCACAATTTCGGAACCAGATCTCAGTCATGCATGGATGGATTTTGTTCAGATTTAGTACAATGTGTTGTACATATGCAGGTGCATTTCGGTCATGATCTGCTTTGAATGTATATTTCACTCAAATATGAACGGAACGGGGACGTGTCATTGACAATGACTTGTTCTTATGGCCTCAGGGGTTTGCAATTTTAAATCATAAGGGGTGGCTGGAAAATTTCTTGAAAAAAGAGTATTGCACTGGTCACACGCTTCCATCTCCCTATATTTTAAATGGTTAACCCCTATGTTGTGCTATTTAATGAACATATGAGATAAAAACTGATGTTTCATAATTACTTGCTATAGTTTTCAACTCACCTTGGTCCGACTATTCTATGTATTATTTGTTTTAATAAACACACATGTATACGCCCCTCTCAGCCCGCAAAAAAAAGACAAATCAATGACAAACCCAAGCAACGTCAATAGGAGACCCGAATTTATGGATCCGCCAGTGTATGTAAGTGATCTCAAATTGTAGTGCAGCTTTATTTATGAAAATAAATATTTTTATATTAATGGCATTTACTATTGGTTACTTTTCATTAGGATTGAGAAGAGAATTATGATAGAAACCCGAGAAGGGGAAATAGTAAATTAAATTCTCTCACTCATTTGTGTGCGAAATTATTGTTTTAATGTAGCTTTTTATATAGTTTAAAACTATGTTAGTGACCATATCTATATTATATAAAGCATAACTAGCAATGGTGAAATCTTTTGGCAGCTTAAAGGCATAACGTATGATCAACCTATAAAAACACTTATTTTACGTGGTCACTCTTTCAAAAATAGTTTTGCAGATTCGCATTTGCTCAGTGACCTAAATAATAATTAGCATGCCACTGATAAAACAACCTTTAATTTCCTCAAGACAAATTTGTTTGATTTGATTAAATGTTATTTCAAATACTAGTATACGAGTTGGAGATCCATAAACAAATTCAACCTCTATATCAAGACCATTTCATAGATCGGTTGCTATACATATATATATATATATATATATATATATTATTTCTGACTTGGTTTTTCTTAAAATTTTCTCTGTGAATAAGTTTTGCGCCGATTGCTACTACTACAATTGGTAAACGTATACATCGGAAATAGCATTTTTGTTGAAGAAGCAGCATAATTTTGAAGCTATATGGTTTACCATGCAATTAAAATTGACGCAGCAGGGTCCCGTACGGCTTTCCATAACAGAAACATGAATTGCACCTTTTGATGGGTTGGACTGACAACAATGTATCAATAGCATTCTTGTCGGTATACATCAGCCGCCAATGTGTGTTGGTTTATTCCACAGTCAGCTGGCGCACACGTGATATTAAAATAAATACGATATTTACTATATGGGGGCCGCCATCTTGAATGACGTATAAAACTAAATAAGAGTTTTATGCGTCATTCAAGATGGCGGCCCCCATATTGTAAATATCGTATTTATTTTAATATCACGTGTGCGCCAGCTGACTGTGGTTTATTCGGCCGTCACCACATTTCCTCAGTTATTGGCTTAATGGAAGCATATTTGAAACAATGGTTTGCGGATTGTAATATAAAGCAGTCAAGGATTCTTACCAGGTGAAAATGTTAACTTAGATAGAGTTGACCTTGATGATGGAAAGTGGATCATGAATTGATCATGAAAAGTCATTGTGGTTTTACCAATTCGTAATGGTCATTGAAGGGATTTTTTTTAATTATTAGCGCATGCGCATAACTAGGCAATCTGATTAAAATCTGATGTAGTGTACGGGCTTTAATTATTTTGGCTATAAACTTATTTTAATTTTATTTTTTATTACTTTTGTTATTAATGTCCTTTTATCTCATTATTTTACTTTGATTTTGATTTTGTGATTTTTTTTAATTCCGCCCTACCTACATCTGATCCGACGCCGTAACGAGATTTCAACGAGACCCACTATCGACGATTTTAGTCAACGAATCGCATACCTCCTTCTATAGCGCACATGATGACGTCACCGGGTGGCAAACACACTCAAATAAAATGGCGGATTATACCGACGTTAGCGACCGTGAATAACACGGCTTTTCGGTAAGTTTATCATTGTCAAATGCAACGAAAGTCATTTTTATGTTAATATTGTGACTCGAATGGTTTTAGATCGTTATTCCGCATAGTTATTCTGGGAGTGTTGATTTTGTTTCCACCGGTTTGACCGAACACCAGTGTCTTTTTCCAGTCGCCTGCCCTGGAGACGGGTGATGTTTTGTTGACGATCGGGCCAAAATCGTCTACGGTATTGAAGCTGTAAATATTCATCAAATTGTATACAATAACTCTTTATTAAAGTAATTGAGCTGATTTGGACTGGAATAAAATATTTTTTATTTGGAACACATCGCAATTGATCAGGAAATATTTGTTTGCTCCAATTTTCTGCGTCGATGCCGTGGGCCGGTGACCGTTATACAATTTAAAATCAGTTTGCATTGTTTACTATAGCTGTTTACAGTGTTCTAATCATTACGATTTACTTATTTTTTTGCTTCCATTCTAGATAATTATGCT
Source organism: Saccoglossus kowalevskii (assembly GCF_978046115.1). Lineage (NCBI taxonomy): Eukaryota > Metazoa > Hemichordata > Enteropneusta > Harrimaniidae > Saccoglossus > Saccoglossus kowalevskii. The sequence continues at coordinate 38,258,347 of NC_140650.1, forward strand.
CAGTGATGTAAAATTGAAGCGACAGCCTGTATAAAAGGGGGGGCTGTATGTGAAGAGTGGCGGTAGCATCATCTGAATGTTAGGGGGGCAAGTGGAGGGCAAGCCAAATTTAATGGGGGAAAGGTGGTGAAGGAAATTAGGGTTAAGGGTGTTAGTGTGGGGTAGAGTTGACTTTTCAGAACTCAGAACTCGGAATCTGGAGTGCGCCCTCAAACGAAGAAATTAAGGTTTATGAATTAGTTCTTGTTTTTTATGGGAAAAGAAAACATTCTGAACTTAAATATAATATTTGTTTAGACCAAACAAGACACTTCGTGATGGGCTTCTTTCGCAGTCAGTATTATTTACAAAAATGTGTGTTCACTATTTTTTATAAACTGGCTTGGCAATTCCCATCACCAATTAGACTTTTAGATTTAGACTTTAGATTTTTTCAACAAATCCAAAATCACTCTCGATAATTTTGTTTACTTCACATTTTTACTATGATTACATTTGAAGTTTTAATAATTTTAATGGGTATACATATTTTAACGCATACGTGTACACTTACAAAAATACCCCCGAAATCAGAGAATTTAGAATATAGCCTTGACAAAAATGCATTATTTTTATTTGTCTAATATTTTTTTCGATCTGTGTAACTTTATATGGAAATCCTAATGAGATTTAAAGTTCAGTTCAGTTCACAACTGACGGTTTTGCAATATTAGAGCTTGTCAACTTGTCCGTGGAGGCTGCAAGATTATTCTTATAAATATTGTATTCACTACAATTATTTTGTATTTACATTGACCATGAGGTCCACAGTATATTTTTCTTACTGATGCGACTACAGTGACTGTGTGATGTACTCGGCAGTTTTTTGTTGTTTTGTCGATTGTTGTCAGTTGTTTGTTGATTGTTGTCAATTTTGTACAAAAAACAACGGTCAAATACGTATATTATTTCCACTTTGCAGTATATCGTAGACAGTATTTGTATACTTTGTTCTCCGCAGTATCCAGCTTAAATGTCGGATTTTTCGGAAGCATGAGATTGTAATGTAAATTTCATTCATTAATGTTGTACGATGAAGCTTTCTCTGAGTCCCATGTTGACTATGTTCCGGCCCGTTTACTTACTGTAAGTGTCTGACAATGCGACCAAGTAAACGTCAGAATAGTAAAACAAAAAAGCAACCTAAAAAAAGAGAGCCGCAGAGCCAAAACAGTCTGTCAGCCGTCGCCGTCCACAGCAGCGATATAATTTTACACATCGAAATTGAGAATCGCAAGTGTGGACCTATTGCATAGAAATGAACCTTAAATACAGCTATACCATCCAGCAATCGAATCATCAATCTTCATGAGTGATGTATCTGATATTTCCATCTATTCCCACTATCCTACAACGCTCAAGGGAATGTTGTCAAATTCGCGCGTGTGCGTATTTTCGTACAAAGACGCGCTGAACAGGAAGTCTGGTACCATTTTTTGGAGAGTAGAGAACCATTTATACAGGGGACGCTCCAGTAAGAAATTGTTAAAATTGCCCGATTGGCATATCAAAATCCTGTATTGAAACAGAACATATTCTGTATTCACTAAAAAACAATGTTGTTATGTTTCTAGACCTACAACGAACTCGCAACAAAAGAAACTTTCCGATCCCAACAACCTGCGTCCTTGAAAATAGAGTCTAATCGCCCTTGCGTTTCCGAGCGAAAATATGTCGATGCCAAAAACGACCGATTTATTCATTAACCCCAATTTCTTCGTCTGGGGGCGCACTCCAGGTTCTGAGGTTCTGGGTTCTGAAAAGTCAACTCTACCGTTAGTGTGGAATGTGGTTCAGCATGGTGTTGTATTCAGCCTCAAATAACCCAACAGTAGCTCCAATCCAAGTATAGTTCTGGATTTTGAAGAGTTGTCTTGTGTTCATGGGTGTTTCAGTGAGGAGATAGAAGAGGTCACCTTTGGTGTGTTCTCTGACAGATTGATACCAAGATGTTTAGGTAGTCTGTGAGAGTTATAGTGCTTGAAAACTGTGACTACGTATTGTTAGAATGTTGGTGATATTTGAGATGGGGAAGCATAGTGGAGGTTTCCTGTTGCAACAAACTTCACAATTCTGGTTGATAAGTATTGTTTTGGGGAGCGTCTGCTGACTGACCTAAAGTTATGATTACAATTGGTTGTAAGTTTGAATGTTATGTTTGAACAAGCGTTGCCGTCTTTTGTTATGTTTGAAAATTTGTTGCCATCTTTATGGAACTTCTTGGGCTTGGGTTTCTTCACTGAAAGAACATGGGCTGTCAATGTTGTGTTCTCTGATGTGGTGGTCAAGATTTCTGATAATGTCACATTAGTCACCATGGGATGATTAAATATTGCCATGGCTGCATCAAGGTTCCATGCTTCAAGGTATTGCGCTAGCATGATGATATCTGGAATAAGAAAGAATGAAATCTATATAAAACATCTTTCTGATTCGAAGATTTGGGGGTATGAGTTATAGGTTGATGCTAGTGTTGGACAATAATTAAAACATGAAGGTGTTAGCTAAATCAACAGGTGCAATTACTTTAGCTACAGGCAGTGTTTGTTGAAAGCACGCTGAATGGATTTCAATGTACTGGTACATGTCTTGAACTGTTTTATGTTCCACATACTTTTGTGTTATGTTTCAGTGCTTGGAGGATGGGTGTTGTTCTGGTGGTGAGAGGATGAATTACCCATTTCACATTTGCTGGAAATGTTCATGAGTGAAAGTCTCCAAAGTCTGCCCAAATTAGATTTGGGTTGTGTTGACACATGCGGTTGAAGACAATAAAGCCATTCATGTAGATGGTGCTTTGAGTGTTTGGAAGGTAATCTTTAGCGTTAAGTGTGTCATTGATATTCAAAGCTCTTCCTGGCAGCGGTGTTTGCCTGATGGTCACCATTTTCTGGGAATCGGTACACTAGTACAAAAGATATCCAAGGGCGAAGTTGGGGGTTGTTCATGAAGTTGGAACCATCACCAGTGTTGTGTTGTTGGAGTCTGCGTTGAATACATGCTGTTTCACCATCATATGCAAAGTTGCGATGGGTGTTGCTCACCAACATGTAAACAAAGCCAATGCTGCTGCCAGGTAACTTGAATTGTAGGTGGATAGGGGTCATGGGTATGTTGAATTGTGGCTGATGGTGTTGTATTGTCCAGTGCCGAGAGAATGTTTTTGATGTGGTGTAACCATTGTGGAGTATTTTGGAGCAGTTTCCTCATGTCCATGATGGTGTCATTGCGATCATGCATCGCAAATATTATGTTGGAGCCCTGAGGGATCCGAAGGTGATCGGAACCCTACACCTTAAACATATTATATTTTTTTTAGAATTTTAAACATCAAACTTTGTATAGATTATTATAAAATACACCTAAATACTTTGATTATAAGTAAACATTGGAAAACAAGACAATACATCTAACAACTGCCTTCGCTAGTTGTCATTCTAAAGTTGCATGGACATAAATTGGCAAACGTGATTTCTATGGCATTTTCAAGTTTATAGCACTCTCCATCCAGGTCAGCAATATTCTCAGCAAGGAAACCAGATAGCACCAAACTAGTACAACAGGTAAAATGACAAGGAAGTATGCAAATCAGATCTGCAAATATGTAGAGTCAGTGTTGTGTCTGTTTGGATAAACTAGTTTGTGGCCCTGGATTCGTTTCAATATCTCTAATAAGGACAAGATTACTTCTCATACGACAATGATACAAATAAAGTGCAAAAATCCAGAAGAATATTACCAAGTTTTTATTATCATACATTGATATTAACAAATCGTGTGAAATTTTATGTACAGAGAAAACACATATTTATGCTTTGGTTGACAGAACTTCTCAAAGTAAAAACAAGCAGCCTATCGGCTGAGATAGCTCCGCTGTTAGCAATGCACATTTCAATTAAAGAACTGAAGAGATCATTAGAAAATGAACAATATGTATAGTATCAAAGCAATCGGACTTACAGTTTTTAACAAGAAGTCGAAAATATCACTTTCTACCAAAAATGACAATAATATTCACCAGAATTGAAGATATCATCACGAAATGAACAAATCTGAGAAGGGTCTACATGTAGTATCTATATATTTAATATCAAAGCAATTGAACTTTTGGTTTTTAACGAGAAGTCGAAAATATCACTTTTTATCAAAAATGACAAAAACATTCACCACAATTAGAGAATTGAAGATATCATGACGAAATGAACAAATCTGAGAAAGGTCTACATGTAGTATCTTTATATGTAGTATCAAAGCAATTGAACTATTGGTTTTTAACAAGAAGTCGAAAATATCACTTTTTACCAAAAATGACAAAAATATTCACGAAAATTAGAGAATTGAAGATACACTGTATCATCACAAAATAAACAATCTGAAAGAGGTACACATGTAGTACCTATATATGTAATATCAAGGCAATCAGACTTGCGGTTTTTAACAAGAAGTCGAAAATATCACTTTTTACCAAAAATGACAAAAATATTCACCAAAATTAGAGAATTGAAGATATCATCACGAAATGAACAAATCTGAGAGAGGTTCACATGTATTACCTATATATGTAGTATCAAAGCAATTGGACTTGCGGTTTTTAACAAGAAGTCGAAAATATCATTTTTTACCAAAAATGACAAAAATATTCACCAAAATTAGAGAATTGAAGATATCAACATGAAATGAACAAACCTAAGAGAGGTCTACCCAAGGTACATATACACCAAGTATCAAAACATTCAGGCTTGTAGTTTTCAAGAAGAAGTCGAAAAAGTGAAACATTGACACGGAGGACGACGACGGACAATCACTCATATGATAAGCTCCGCTCGACAAAGTCGACAGCCGAGCTAAAAAGAGGACCTGCGAAACTTTATACAATTGTCAGACACGCAGTGAATAGTACCGGTATGTTTTTGTAATACATGTAGTTCCAGTGTCTTTGCTTTCTGAGAAAAAAATCTGGCTCTGCACCTGAAAAAGAAAAAAAAAACATTTAGTCCAAAGTAAGCAGAGGTTGTAGCATATGTGCTCCCATTGGCTGTTAGATTTAATTAAAAAGATATTTGAGTCTTTTTAGTATGAAAAAATATTACTTAATAAATTTATACCAGGCCAGAAAGAAATTGCAGTTCACACTGTACTATTTTAAACATGTTCTACCAAAGTCTAGGATGAACTAATTCAACAGTCTGTTTTCACTCTACAAAGTTGTCAAATTAATATTCACGGGATTCTGCAAAAATAAAATATTATTAAGTATGTGCAAATAGCCAGAGTACTTGTGTTTTTAATGTCATTAAAATCTGACCAGGGATATGCTGAATATTTCACTTGAGCTGAACCAAATGGATGCAAAGCTATCAAAAGAAATAAAAAAAACTATTGAGAAAAATACACAAAAATACATTTAATATAAAAGCAGATAGAAGTGCATAAAAAACTAATCAGCAGAGATAGTAATCATGTAACCTAAGTGTATGTCAAATTTCTGTTGAACTGGATTGCATTGTCTCAGATTGGCTGCTAATTTGCATATTAATTTGCATACTAATTAACATATTGTAGTTGTATTAAAATAATATCCGGAGTTTAGGCTACACCGATTTAATTTTATGGATGACATCCGCGCACGCATTAAGTTTTCGCCTGTTCTCAAAAAAAAAAAAAAAAAATCTCCGACGACGAGTCTCCACAGATCGGTTTTCTGTCCGGAACTTGCCGATTCATATTGTTGCAAAGCGCCGACTTGTCGTAAAACTCGTTTTTGACTACCTCAAAACCAAACTCCGCACAGTTAGATGCGCGTTACGTAAAGCGCAAAGACCTATGGGAAAGAGATTGCCTCAAAACATGCAAATTTTGCCAAAAATGATCCAACATGGCGACCACACCACCAAAATACGTGAGCATAAAAGTTCAGAGGTGAAACGGAGGGATTGTTGTAGACTGGTACGCAATTGGCGTTGGCCAGGGAGACGTTTACACAGCTATACGAGAGGTTGGTAGCGGCAAGTGAGTTTCGTCCAGACAACTTTGAGAACATATTGTCCAGAGTGGCTGTCCCGCGTGTCTTCTGCAATGATGAGAGAAATGGGAGAGGAGTGGAGGTGTATGGTGGCCTAAAAGTCGGTCAGGCGACAAATCAGTGCGGTTGCTTTGTCCGCATTGAAGTCGACAAAACTGCAACGAAAGCAGCAGAAGCTCCTTGGCCGAAGTCCCCTTACTTACTGGGTGAAGAAAAGTTTCTTATTATTTTTTTTTTCATTTTCTGATTCGGATAATTTGCTTGCACACACATTCAGTGATATTTTGATCATATGACGCATTTTCATCAAGATACATGTACCGGTACATAATTTTCTGCATACAAATTTTTGTTGACTCAAAATCAAAAGTGATGATACCTGTGACAGTAATACAGTACGAAATGTGTACATCAGCATGTGCCTCCTACAAATTAAGACTTGTTGTTTTTTTGATACACTGTGGTTAAATTCGTAATAATAGCTCCGTAGTCCTGTGGTTTTAGCAGCATTTTTTTTTTTGTGGCCGAATTTTTTTTCGCCCTCTCGCATTAGTTTTGGGGTCTTCAGAGGATGTCATCCATAAAATTAAATCAGTGAGGCCTTAAAAAAAATATGACTATTAAGTCAACATCATTAAAATTGAGGATTACGTGAATTTGACCCCCTCCCTAATATTGTTTCACATATCCCTTAAAGAGGGGGGGGGGGCAAGGTTTATTTTCGTTCAACGTAATTGCAATATTTTTTTGTTCGTACTACGTAAATTGAAAAAATAAATTCCGTAATTCTGTAATCACAGGCTAGACGTACAACGTAATCGATCAAATATTTTTTTCGTACACTGTAAAAATGTGTAATTTTTCTTGGTACGTACAAGGATTTACATCCAAATAAAAAAATCGTAAAGAATAATCCTGGGAAATTACATTATAGAAACTGTAAAACGACTAGATGACAAAATTCACTACAAAATTGAATGTCAAGACGTAAAAGGCCCTCTAACCGAATGAAGAGCATTACGAGGGTAATATGCGCATGCGTCTCTTCACACGACCCAGCAATGGCGGAGAATTTGAGCCGGAGAGCTCTTCGGACCATTCATTGTTCCATTTTTTAACACTGTAAAAACGATTTTTTTCCCTTGTAAATTGTAAAACGCCCTTTTTATTTCCCGTAAAACCGTACCAGCTTACCCCCTTTCCTCCCCTCCTTAAAAACATGGCCGCCGTTAAATCCATATCAATCGAGGTCCGTAATTTATTTTCCTGCTCATAATGGAGATAAATTATGGTAGCTAAACATTGAAATTGCCACCCTGACTTCAGTACCGAAATAAATAGCTGATTGGGACAATGTGTCTTTGTTGACAGAGGTTCGATTTACCGATAAACTTCCACACCGCATGGAGCATGGAGGTTCCGTTCATGAGTGCAATAACGCACTCGGGTATCATATTTACTTCAAAGGTAATTTAAAAGTGATGATAGATTCATTGATATTGAATTACCGTAATTTTCAATTTCATCATTGCTTTCAAGCAGTCATAGTTGGCCGAACTTGACTTGCGTTTTCGCGATAATTCTAGTCTAATATGTCGTCACGAAACCAACGAACACCGAAAATAGCAATCGTACATAACATAATCACGATCAGCATGTTCTAAGCTTTTAAGTTTTTATTATTCCAGTATTTTTTATGCCAAACGTTATTTCCAAGCCTCCTAAATGACGAGATAAACTTTCGATTTACACGTTTCATAACCAGTTCTTGAACTAATAGCAGGATTGTTTTTCTGGCAAAGTGTGACACTCACAGGCGCTCGGAACGTTTCTTGGCTAATAAAAAATGACCTAAAGTGGGATCGGCATAGTTAGTCAGTCGCCGGTAAATTCCCCTACTACTCATATAATAACACAAGGTAGGAAAGCGTTGACACCATGACATCGAAACTTCCCGAAAATAACACGATTTTCCAAATTATATTTCGATCCGCTTCACACAACTCAAGCATGATATCGGTAGAAACTATCGATCGACTTACATTTCCTTTATTCGAACTAAAACGGGTTAAATCCTGTGAAAATCGAAACACCAGAGCAATATGAATCAACCCGTCTACGGGATATTTTGAAGCAGAGGCTCGTGCATGCGCTGCTCCACCCATGCGCAGTTTCAAACATTTACGCATGCTCGGGCCTCTGCTTCAAAATATCCGCGTAGACGGGTTGATTCATATTGCTCTGGTGTTTCGATTTTCACAGGATTTAACCCATTTTAGTTCGAATAAAGGAAATGTAAGTCGATCGATAGTTTCTACCGATATCATGCTTGAGTTGTGTGAAGCGGATCGAATATAATTTGGAAAATCGTGTTATTTTCGGGAAGTTTCGATGTCATGGTGTCAACGCTTTCCTACCTTGTGTTATTATATGAGTAGTAGGGACATTTACCGGCGACTGACTAACTATGCCGATCCCACTTTAGGTCATTTTATATTATCCAGGAAACGTTCCGAGCGCCTGTGGTGACACTGTGCGATCGATAGTTTCTCACTAAAGTCAGGACACAAAAGGATAAATAAAAGTTCATAATAAATACCATAAGCACAGTTTCTTACCTTTGAGATTTAATCTATATAAGCCTTGTGCAAAGAAAGATACAGTCCCGGAATACAATAATATCCTCAGACGAAATCGACGCCGATTTTCTCAGCGTTAGACTGGCGCATGCGCAATACGCAATACGGTCAGTTCTCTTGCGAGATGTCGTTAAAACTCGGATTTTCCCGGCAAATTTCGGCATTTGTACTTGTAAAATGTTGAAAAACACAATGAAACTTTGGCGAATCAAACAAATACTTGGCGTGCATATGTATGGCATTGAGAATTACATTTGCACCAAGTTGGAAAAAATATTGGACAGAGCATATCAAAGTTATAAAAGGTAAAAGACAGACGAACGGACGGACGGACGGACAGAACCCAATCTATAAACCTTCGGCAGCCTTCGTCTGCGAAGGCTAAAAACCATTCTTGTACCATTATTTAAAGCAAGAATGGTATTTCTCTTTTTCCAGCACGTAAACTGAATGAAAATCCCATTTCAATTATCCATTGCTATTGTGAACTAGTGTGACGATTACAATGTCTTTGAATTGCACAAATGATAGCTTAGTAGCCCTTGATTTCTGGCATCAGTCACTTTCACTGCAGAAATGGTCAATCCAATAAAGCACTTTTTGTAATATTCATTTTCATTAGTGCACATCTTATTGAAACTTGCCTTTTCAGTCCTAAAAAGCGTCCGGATTGCATGAGACAATTGTCTAAATAGAATCTAAGTAAGGTATTTATCAAACATTTCTCCCGAAACTCAACAATGGTTACAAATCACCCGACATGTTTATTTTAGCTCTACCTCAAAATAGGCTTTGATGTGACTTAAAAGCCAACCTGACGCACAGGGTGACAATAATTTTGGATGAGTTTAAAAGCATATACATGATGAGAGACATAAATTCCCCTCACATTGCCCAGATGGTCATAAAAATGATAATGCAATGGTTAGACATGATAGGGAGGCATTACATACCTGATGATCCAGTGCTATCAAGTGTAGTTGGCAAGCAGAATTGAACGTCGGGGGGGGGGCACGCTGTGGCTGGCAAGATGGGTATCATGAATTCTACTCGGAGAAACTATAGCGAAATATTGCTGAAAGTGGTAGTTGTCATGGTTTGAGCAATTTATACTAAGAATCACTGATTGCTATGTGCACTCAAGTAGCCAGAAGTAACTTTTGAGATATTGGTATAACACAATGTATGGTACTTTGATTTGTTTCTACCAAATTATGATAACCTTAAATAATTTTTAATTGCTAAAATGACGTTTTAAAAGAAGGTGCAATATTTTTTAACCAATGGCAACAAAGCATGCTGAAGGGACAAAAACAATATTGTTTTATATAACCTTACCGTACCTAACCGAATAAATCTGTGATACACCAGGTATTTTCAAAAATCAAGGCCTCGGTCAGTCACATGATGCTCACGACTAGGGTAAATGACCCATTCATGGGCAAATTATATACCGAGGAAATACAAAATAGGTTAAACTCGATTTCTGCAAATGTAAATCTCGATACAGATGTATCTGTTAATATAATTGAAGACTTGATTCGACCTGTAGCTTATAAATGTGGTTGAAAAAGAAAATTTCAAACACATACAGAAGAACCACTTTGAGCTGGCATCGGTGTCGCTGGTGTATATGATAGAGGGAAGTTGTGACACCAAATTTTGTCGTGTTAAGCAATTTGATCGTTATTATTGAAAACACTGATTATTGTATTGTCGAAGTTTCTTAAATACTGTACTTTATATATTTGATTACATGTACCATTTTTTGCTTTAAACCACGTCTATAAATAGACATGTTGGTGACACAAGTGCGAACGTGATAGAAAACACCACTTTATTACGCATTTCTATAATGGTAACTTTCGACCAATGAGGGACATTCCCGCCTAGGGTTCAGAATCCTACCGAGCCTATAAATAGGACGCGCAAGTGTTTTAGCGCTAGTCTTTACCGTGTTCTTGTGTTCTACATTTGTTTACATATCTCTTTACGGTAAATTCTCCGGTGTGTCAGTGGATATACTGTATTGATGTAATAAACTACTCTTACGCGTTTATTACTTACGTATTCGTTTCCTGTGATTGATTTGTTTGCATAGCCTGGCATTTCTTACTTATTTTGAATATAACCCAGTCACGAATCATAACCCCACATAAATTTGGTGCCGAGACGACCAGGATTTTGACCACGTTATACGCTATAAAGTAAGAAACCATGCCGACTTCAAATGCTTCAGATCAATCACAATCCGCCGGTCAACCCGATACTGTAGCTTCTCTCAAGTCGAACAGAAAAGTGCAACGTGGGTTAATGACACGGAACAATAACAAATTGGATGCTCTTCTCAACGATTTTGCCAGCCAGCAAGCCGACAAGAAAATCGCCTTCAATAAAATATCCGATCTACAGAGAGTCATCGAACGCCGACTCGACAAACTACAAGCCATCGACGAGCAGATTCACCGCCAGATGTTTGTTGAAAAGGTCGCAGACGACGATCGCGAGCAAGATATGGAAGAAAGTTCAGAATATATTGATGAACTTTACATTAAATCTCAACAGAACAAACGCCGAATAAATGACATCGACCCGCAGAAGCAAGTCTCTTCAACCCCGGGAAACAACGGTCCAAGCGCCGCTTCGCCACAACGTTCGAGTGCACCGGTAAGCACTCACAAACAAGTGAACTTGCCTAAGATAGCTTTGCCTGTTTTTTCGGGAAATGTGCTCGAGTGGGTGAGTTTTTACGATACCTTTAAGTCGACAATTCATTACGACAAGACCATCAGTGACGTGCAGCGATTCGCGTATTTGAAAGGCGTACTACAAGGCGAAGCCCTTTTGCTTGTGTCCGGGCTTGCGCTAACCGACGTGAATTACGCTCATGCAATAACTTTACTACGAGAAAGATACGGACAACACCACATGATAATTAGCGCACATATGGAAGCACTATGGCAGCTCGAAGCCCCGACCGATGACGTGGACAGTCTTCTACACTTCAGCGACACCTTGGAAAGTCATATTAGGGGGTTGCAGTCACTCGGAAGGGACGAATCTACTTACGGCGAACTTTTGGTTCCTATTATATTACGAAAACTACCTAAGAATATTTGTGTTCAACTTGCAAGATCGCACGGCAACTCAGCATGGAATATTACTGATCTACGCGCTGATATTACGGGTGAAATCAACGCACTGAAAGCAGGTATGAACGATGTAAACATTGGGGGTCAAATGTCACGACCTATTTCTGCCTTCCACACGCCTTCTTCCGGTTCTCGCTCACAACAACCGAGACTTTGTATATTTTGCAAGGGTACCCACCACCCCAATGAATGTAATGTTGTCACCGATGCTAAGAAACGTCTAGAGATTGTCAAACGTGATAGACTATGCTATAATTGTTTGTCAAAACACCTCGTCAGTGACTGTACATCTCGATTTACTTGTAAACATTGTAATAAGAAATATCACTCATCACTTCACTTTCCGGAACGTACACGTCAACAATCAACAACCCCTAATGTGTGTGCTGATTTTGGCCAGGCTAATGTATCTACCTCAACTCAAAACGCAAATGACACACGCGTTCATCTTGCTACTCCTCGACTCCGCAAATCTACAGGACCAGTTTTATTAAGAACTGCAGTCATACCTATATCCACCGAATCTAATGGGAACTTAGTACATGCCAATGTACTCTTTGATGAAGGAGCCACCCGCACATTTGCTACTCAGAAATTCGCCGAAAAAATATCCCTGAGATCTACAAATAAAGAGAGTGTTAATCTTGCCACGCTGGGTCACCAAGACAAATACCCACGCTCACTTAACACAGGTACTGTAAATTTGCATACATTGACTGGTGACAAAACTGCAATTAATGTACTTCTTATACCAGAGATTTCTGACAATCTCACACATCATGTGAACTCAGACTTGTTGACTTTGCCTTACTTACGTGACCTCACTTTGGCTCACCCTGTGTCAAATGGTCTGGCCTTCGATATTGATATATTAATTGGTGCAGACTATTATTGGGATCTGATTGGTGATCAAATAATTAGAGGCTCTGGACCGACAGCAGTGTCTAGTGTGTTTGGTTACTTGTTATCTGGGCCAAAAAACAATGGCCAGACAACTACTGATGCACACGTGTTACATACTATTACTGATACCCGTACTGAGGAAAAAGCCATTGCCTCATACCGGGCCCTAGAGACTATTGGTGGAAAAACTGACAAATACGACGAATGTAAACAAATACTACATGTAAATATAAATACACATGACGACACTGACATTACATCTACGATACATGACATAGAAATCCTTGACGATGGCATCACAGATCAAAATAAACAAAGACAGGTAGCCCCAACCTTTGACCCTATGACTCAGTCTGTTGGTCACAAAAATCACTAGGCCGCCATGTTGGATTATAAACAAACCAAAACAACATGGCGGACAGTAAGCAAATGAGCCCATATCAGCGACAATTATCAGCGAATAACCAGATTATTTATGGACAAAAGTTAGAAATCATCGACGGCGTGGATCCTTACTGTATTCCTCAGTCGGAATTTAAGAAAGATGTGGACGCTTTGCCCGCAGTAACGTATATTGATATGGTGAATTACCTGGTTCTGTCTGGCAGCCCAGTATACTCCACTGAACAGATGCGTGCCTACAAAGGTCTTGATGCCCACAACCAGTTCACATCAGGATGGGTGAGAGATGTGGCCGTTGCTTACCCAAAAGAGGATATAGCTGTCATTGTGGGTCGAGTAAGTACAGACTAAATTTCAATGTTAGGTAGCACCCCCCTCCCCCCTCCTCTCTTCTGGCTCTCTGCTGTACCAATAATTGAAATACCACTAATTGAATTTCCATAGACGACAATGTTAACATATGACGAGATTGCTATATGAAAATGACGAAGAAAGTTGAAAATATGGCTCAAAAATGGGAGATCAATATGCCAGTAATCAACCATATGAAAAAAACTAACATGTTGGCCAGCTCAAACTCTTGCAAATCTCAGGTAAACAAGACACACCCACTGTATTTGGATTGCACCAAGAGGAATCACTGGAGAAACACCAAGATTAGAACATCCAAATACACACAGAATAAACCCACAGGTACACAGCCGCTAAGTAGTAAACAAAAGACCACATGTTGGTCTCACCTCTGACCCAGGTGATTACGCCCTCAAACAGGGAGCACCTGAGAAAAAAAATATTTAATAAATGTCATTGGTTCTTGCTAGGCATTTAAATTGACTACGAGCTACGAGCAGCCATTGGCTAATTAGTGGAATGACACCAGAATGACCGTGCACTGACTGTGTGTCTGTGTGAGTTGTGTGATGTGCTGAAATGCCTCTACAAATGCAGCCATGGATTGAAATTATTCAGTAAATCCCTACCTTTTTTTCAGATTAGACACCAGTAGCTTTTATTTAGGGGGTCAGACTGTTTTCTTTCTCCAACTTTGAATTTTGTTTCCATTCCCTATCCGCTGACATAGTGATCAATCATTGATCATTGCCAGGTTGTCAATGAATTGAATTCTCATGAATTTGTACTTCGTTCTCATTACAGGTTCTTCATTCTCAGAGTGTTTGTGAAACTGCAACGAAACCTTGGATCATCCTTGAAAAGAATGGGACAATCCACACGGCAAATTGTGATTGTAAAGCTGGTCTTGGAGGCACATGCACACACGTGTCAGCAATTCTTTTTTGGATGGAAGCTGCTGTCAGAATACGAGAAACCAAAACTGTCACACAAACAAAAGCCTACTGGTTACTACCGTCAAATGTACAACAGGTGCCATATCAACCAGTATGTGAAATTGACTTCACTTCAGCAAAGTCCAAAAAGAAAATGTTGGACAATTCCATTGATGCTTCCAATTCAAGCCTGTTGGCAACACCAACCGCAGACAAAAAAGCAGGGAATCGGTTAAGTACAACTTCAGCAGATGATATTCAGAGTTTTTTTCAAGGGCTTGAATTGACTAAAACTAGGAGTGCTGTACTCAGTGTTGTTGAGCCATTTAATAGCAAATATATTCCAAAGGCAGCTCAAGAAACATTTCCCAAACCATTAACTACATGTAGTTTGAAAAGGGAGGACTTGTGTCTAGCACAGTATGATCAATTAGTCAGAGAGTGTGCCAGTATCAATTTGACAATTTCAGAGGAGGATGTCAAGGTCATTGAGGAAAACACACGTGGCCAGGCAGATTCTAAACTTTGGTTTAGGTACCGTGCTGGAAGGATCACTGCATCAAAAATGAAGACTGCCTGTCATACAAACATTGATAAACCCTCAGCCAGTCTCATAAAATCTATCTGCTATCCAGATTCTGTTAAATTTTCCACAACTGCAACGAAATGGGGCTGTGATCATGAAAAGGCAGCAAGAGAAGACTATTCAGAATTCATGTCAATGTCACATGAGAAATTTCAAGTGGAAGATTCTGGACTAGTGATTGATCCAGAGTTTCCTCATCTAGGGGCATCTCCATATGGAATTATATGCTGTGATTGTTGTGGCTCGGGCGTTTTGGAAATCAAATGCCCATACTGTGTAAAAGATAAAGATGCCACTGAACACACTTGCCTGAAAGAAGATAAACAGGGAATATACAGTCTCGATAAAAGACATCAGTACTACTACCAAGTGCAAACATAGTTATTTCTGTGTCACAAAGAATATAGAGACTTTGTAGTATGGACTGAGAAAGGGCTCCATTGTGAGCGTATTGCCCCAGACAATAACTTTTGGCAGGAAATCCTCAACAAGGCAACTGATTTCTTTGAAAGAGTAATTTTACTTGAATTGACTGGGCAATTCTACTCTAGGGCACCCCTGACAGAAAAACCTAGTTCAACAAACCAATTGTCAAGGGAAAGTGTTTCAGAATTATCTCAGTCTGAGGAATCTTGGTGCTATTGTAGAGAGGGTGAACATGGCAAGATGGTAGGTTGTGACAATAAAAATTGTCCCATTCAGTGGTTTCATTTTACATGCATCAAAATGAAACAGGAACCTAAAGGAAGATGGTATTGTCCTGAGTGTAGAAAAAGACCGAAGTCAAATGCCTCAAAAGCTGCTGCAAAGAAGAAAAGGACATTAAAATCGAAGTAAATGCTTTGAAAGAACTAAGTCAAGAAATGTATAAAAGAGACTGTATTTTAATTGACCACAGAAATTATGAGGCACAGAAATGTGCAATCAATTGTATTAGATGCTTGAATTAAAATTATCACATTCAAATAAGGACTCATCTCTGTTATCACCATTACCTGTTGTTATTATATGTCGTTATTCAAACTGTACAACAGATGGAGAGAGATTAGTTAGTGCACAACAGACTACTACCAGTTTGTCAATCATTGTCACACCCTCGTTGTCTTTGTACATGACAAAGTCTATAGGTAGAGGCCCATTTAAAATTAAGTATTTCTGTCGCACAGAACCAATCACCCTTTCCACATGAATCCGGACATTTGCTATTTTCCTAGTGTCTATTACTTCTGGCATGGACAGTTGTTTCTTGCCTCTCATAAAAGTTGGAACTTTGATTTGTGCACACATGAGTCCAAGTGTATCAGACAGATCAAAACCTCTGTCTGCAAGGACAAGATCTCCAGGCAAAATGTTGTCAAGAAACCCACAGTTCTCAGTTAAGTGTTTATCACTTACTCGACCTCCCCAGGCTTTGGAAATATAACTGATAACACCCTGGGGCGATATACCTATCAGGAACTTGACAGTGTTATGGTGTTTGTAAGAGGACCATGTTTGTGCCCTAGCCATCAGATTTGATGGCCTATCTATAAAAACTTCGAAACAGTCAATGATAACAGCAACTTTCTTTCCAAAGTTAACACGAAAAATCATTGGCATTGTTTTTATTAGTTCCTCTCTGCTTGGCCATCGAACTAGAAATTTAAGTTTCATTGACAACAGATCCATCATTGCCTTGAAAATTCTGGACACAGTTGAGGAAGACACGCAAAATCTGTATGCCAGATCCTGAACACTCAAATTTAATCGACATCTCAGCAAAGTTAAAATAAGTTGCTGGAACTTGGTTAGGGAGCTCTTGTTTCCAGCACTTATGTATGGTTCCACAAAACTGAACACATGCATGAGGACAAGAAAGTTAGGCAGTCCAGTGTAGAATTTCACTCTATAATCATCTCCTTTGAAAAATTCCTGATTAAGGTCCATTTGATCATTCTTTGCTTTCAATTTATTTTTTTCATCACGGAGACAGTTGATCTCTGCTTCCATTGCTTCAATGACAGCAACTGTCAAGTCTGTCTGGATTCCAACAGAACTGAAACCTTCTTTGGAGTATTCATGATAGTCTGTGCTGTCATCCCTGTCATTGCAATTGACTAAATCCAGAAGAGCAGAAGCAGCTTCTAAGTCATTTTTCTTCTTCTCTCGTTGCAACACTCTTTCGAACCGTGCCACTGCAGTACTTGCACTTGACTCTTTTACCTTCAAATGACCAAGGTTGAGGGATGGTGCCCAGTCAGGATTGTTGCGGTCATAGAGTGATGCACTTTTACCTAATAAAGAAAAAAATTAAAAATATTAAATCAAAAGGGTTTCTTTCATAAATAGTCTTGTCCGAGATGCCATGCTGCCTACAGATCACTATTCTATCTGCTTATAGCCCTCAGCAGGATGACCATCCTTGGCACTTGGCAGGAGTGACAGAATGCTTGAATATGGCTTGATGATAGTTTGGTAGCTGTAGGAGGTCTACCCTGCACTGCGCATGCATGCATTGTACAGCAGGTGTGGGCTGCTTTGGGTAGGGTTGGCTGCATTGGAATTCCTAAGGAAGCTATTTGTACCATTGTCATCTCATCATCATGGTACATCCCTTACAAAAGTTTCCTATAGGAATCCTATAGAACAAATTCCTGTAGGATTCCTATAATATTTTGACACGTGTTTTCCTATAGGAATCCTATAGGATTTTGTGTCAAAATATTATAGGAATCCTATAGGATGTTGTCCCATAGGAATCCTATAGGATTTTATGTCAAAATATTATAGGAATCCTAATGGATTTTGTCCTATAGGAATCCTATAGGATTTTTTGGCACAATATTATAGGAATCCTACATGAATTTGTCCTATAAGAATCGTGGATATTTTTCCTGGAGGTCCCAGCTCTTTTGGAGAAAGAGCCCACCAATCACTTACATAAATAACATTATAAACTAAAATTAGTTAAACAAGAGTATTTTATTGCTTAACATGTACCAGACATAAATTTAATACAGTTGTAAGAAAAATATAAAAAAAGATAAAACTATTACCATAAATATATTGCACATCATTTCTTGAAATGCAATGAAAATATAAAGTTGATGACAATTTGAATAAAAAATGCAATTCCCTCCACTCTGTCATTGTTTCTAAGTACTAGATTTTTTTAATAAAAATTATTTTATATTACCG
Source organism: Saccoglossus kowalevskii (assembly GCF_978046115.1). Classification (NCBI taxonomy): domain Eukaryota; kingdom Metazoa; phylum Hemichordata; class Enteropneusta; family Harrimaniidae; genus Saccoglossus; species Saccoglossus kowalevskii. The sequence continues at coordinate 38,276,553 of NC_140650.1, forward strand.
AGTAATTCCAAAAAACAAAACAGTAAACAATCTCAACCAGCAATTACAAACTTTTCAGTCAATCAAGAAATGTACACTGAAATAAAATAAAAGTTTACTGCCTTGGAATAAAATGATGTACATAGTGAGTGATACACAATATCAAGACAATTTAAAAAATAAATGTATAAAAAGTACAATTACAAAAATACTGGTATGCATATTGTGTTTTTTTAAAAAAAGCACAGAACCCTTAATTAAAATTCATTGATTTCTAATACTAGTATGAGAGAGAGTCTCATTTGTGATAAAGAAATACAAAATAAAATATTGTCAATGCAGTCTTCTGTGAGATATGTCATTCATAGGATTTGAGTATGGGACCTGTAATACAAAAAAAAAATTGTTTCAAATGTTTCATTAAAATATTAATTACAATATTCCAAATACTGTAAAACACTTTATTTTCACTTGCAATTAATTTTTGCTATTTTCGCTGAAGGGATAATTCAGTGAAAAAACAGTCTAGCGAATATAACTTTTTTCCTATATTTCAAACTCACTCATCAAAAATCAGTGAAAATAATTTCCTCACAAAATACCAAAAAAACCCTTTCAGCGAAAATTTATTTCAGCTAAAATAAAGTATTTTACAGTAGATAAAAAACCATTTACCATTTACTGTATATGCACTATTAGATGCTTATTCCCAATAGAAGTGCATATAAACCCAACATTGCATTGGTTGTGTATTAAAATTTAATTTTTTTTTGCAATAGAAAAAAATTCTGTATTTTTATAAGCAAATTCATTACTTTATTGAGCAAATATGCTAAAACAGTAAAATCTGAAGGTACATATCTCTGTAATATTTTTAAATACTACATGAATTTCATTGATTTTATTAAATGTATTCCTCTAAATTTGGCTTTCACAAATTGAATAAAAAAATTACTAGTAATAGATGAAAAAAGTGGTACTTTCTAAATGTAAAAATACTATAAGATTTTAAAAATCCTATAGGAAACTTTTGTAAGGGATAATCATGATAATATGCTTGAAATGAAATCAAATTACTATCCGTATATGAAGTAAGTAGATTTAACCTACCACTGACGAAATGATCAGAGCAGACACGAATGTATGGAAGATTTGACTCCTTCAGGTCAGCCCTGGCTATTCGTGCAAGCCACAAATTTCGATGTTCTTTCGAGATTTCTTCAGTCTTTTCACCCTGATTACGAATAACTGTCGGTAGCCTGAAGAATGATTTATCATTGTCTCGATTTCCGCGGTTGCTGCAGTTGACAATAGCACAGAAATTCACCATTATTCCGCACAAAACATGGACAAACCACAGGATATCAAGCTGACAGTGTATTGTTGTCATGGTTTCCATGATTGCGTTTGTACTCCAAGATGGCGGATCACGTGTTTCGTGACGTCATGTGGGAAGCCTCTATACACTGGTGAAAGGATGTTTTTGAGGTGTGGTTACATTGTGTATGGAGTGGTAGGGTTGGGTGTCATATAATTTTTTCATTTTCAACTCTCATGAAATCACACAGAATTTCACTTAATTTATTTTCGATGAAAAGTTTTCAAGCATACAGTGTGAATCAAATTTTCACTGTGCTGTGTCAAGTCTCAATAGAGTATGAGGGAAATGGCATTTTCACTGGAATTTATTTTAGCGGAAAAATGTTCACAGTGAAAGGAAGTATTTCACATTATTACATATATACTGCAGTTTATTTTGATTCGTCCCTGAAATCAAAATCGGTACTTCCACACCCCATATGCAAATGAGGTCTGAGAGCGAATAAAGTAGTCCGTTCAAGAGTAGCGTTTTTCGAAACATGGCAGAAATAAACAATATTTAGAAGTACGATACTTTACGTTTGGGTACATGAATATATTTGCCGAGTGAAATGAAATTTGAACAACAGTAATGGTACTTCTAAGCAGTAACTTATTTTGACTAAAACTAATTTGCATATCACCCATGCAATGATGTTTTTGGTATTTTCACGGTCAATATGCAAATGAACATGGTATTGGCGATTCGCACCACTTGGATTGCCCTTAAAATCACTTTAATTTTGTGTATCTGTGTGTGTATGTGATTTCTAGTGTTTTCACGTATTAAGGTAGCGAGAAGGTTTTGTGACGTTTTTAAATAAAACATTCTCTGTCTGTTGTCTCGTTCAGAACAGTAATTTAGGTTATATATATCAAAAGACTAAATATAGAGATGCAAGTTCGCACAAACTGGACAGACATTGTTTACATAATTATCACGTGACATCAAAAATGGCGAACCTTGTAAAAATGACTAAGTACGCGATTGCGAGAGCACACTGCGGAATTTCCTGGTGAAATTTAAGTTATGCATTGTCCGTAATCAAGTCCATTGAAATGCGTCTCCGATAATCAAAAGACCTATTATTCCGATTTCTATGCAGGTTTGTTTTTTTGTCCCCAAATTATTTCATACTTGGCACCTTTAACAGACTATTATTCTGTGACAAAGCATTTTCTTTAAAAACCCAGACATATTTCGCACCATCATTATCTTTTGAACGATAACTGCGAGTTTGAATGTCCTAGTCCGAACGCACTTCATTTGGCGGCGGTCCCAATGAGTCGTTCTCGATCAAAACTTCAACTCGAGAAAAACGCGAAAAACAGTTTTGGTTAATAAAACACTGTAGATTTGCTGCATTATTATAAATATACACTAAAAATGGCCAAACATATTAACCACTGATATCATAGAACTCATAAAGAGTGTCAGATAATGAATAATTTCAAGCTCGAGCGTGAAAAATGAAGACAACTGCTGGCATTTGAGTCCGTACTCCAGGAACGTTCGGGTTTTCCATTGTTATGCAAACGAACAACGAGGGATAATCCTCTGACAAACATTACTGTCCCACTGTACACGCTGACAGTTTACAAACAAGCTAATCCTTCAAGTGTCTCAGATAAGACATCTAATAAAACGGTTTTCATGGTGAAACAAAATGGCCGATGTTTGAAAAAAAATTGCTGTGTCAGAGTGCGACACTGTGTGGCAGATTTTTCTTTGCCTCGTCTGTCAACGCTTTCTTTCTTTTCTTCGCCATTGCGTTAGAAAAAAAATGTATTAGTAAAATAGAATATTGACTTGGAAAATAAAACGATTTAAAAGAAAGTTGTGCAAAGTTACAGTACTCCTTTCGCACAACCTCCCGCCCGCTTCCGCTTTCCAATCACCTTTTTTCTCTCGCTTTTGCGACCGCTTGTTGAATTCAACCGGACAATTTCCGCTTTTTTTTCGACCGCGCAAACCCCGAAATATCACCGTCCACCTGCTCGCTCGCGCGCATTTAAAATTCGGACTAACAGAATAATTTCCGAGGTTCACATTGTCTTATAATTGTCTTTCTGGTTTTTATAGATGTTGAACAGCTGACAAAAGTTCAAATACTTTTTGTTTTAACTATATATAATTATATGCACGCAACCTGACCCTTTGACCTCGATTCGGCGTGGACTGAATATTTTATTTTAAACAATATTCTGACGTGAAATACAAAATATATTTCAACACAAGTACGACATGGTTGTCTGGGGTTTCTTTCCTGATTGTTGAGTCTTCGCAATGTGTTTTGTATAATTAGTCCCCGTTCGGACGGAGTCCGAAAACGGGGACTTATGTTTTGCCCTGTGTGCGTCCGTGCGTCCGTGCGTCCGTGCGTCCGTGCGTCCGTGATCACCTGTATCTCGAACATGCATGGACCGATTATGTTCAAACTTCACTCATACATCACACATTATATGGGACATATGCACATGCATTTTTTTCATGATCCGATTAACGATAGCCGAATAGCGGCCATTTTAAGGCCGAAAATGCATCAAAATGGCACATTTTCACCATTCCGGACCCGGATCTCAGTTATGCATGGACGGATTTCGTTCAAATTTGGTACATACATTAAACATAATAGGACCTTGATGCACGTCATTTTTTTTTCCGGATCAAGTTCGAAATGGCCGACTGGCGGCCATTTTGTTTTAAAGAATTCAGTTCTGGATCCGTATCAGAGACATGTCTGGATTGATCAAGTTCAAACTTCACACACACAAGGTACATCATGTCACAAATATGTATGTGCATTTGTTTCATGATCCCATTAACGATAGCCAAATGGCGGCCGCTTTAAGGCCGAAAATGCATTGAAATCGCACATTTTCACCATTCCGGACCCAGATCTCAGTTATGCATGGACGGATTTCATTCAAATTTGGTACATACATTAAACATAATAGGACCTTGATGCACGTCATTTTTTTTTTCAGATCAAGTTCGAAATGGCCGACTGGCGGCCATTTTGTTTTAAAGAATTCAGTTCTGGATCCGTATCCGAGACATGTCTGGATTGATCAAGTTCAAACTTCACACACACAAGGTACATCATGTCACAAATATGTATGTGCATTTGTTTCATGATCCCATTAACGATAGCCAAATGGCGGCCGCTTTAAGGCCGAAAATGCATTGAAATCGCACATTTTCACCATTCCGAACCCGGATCTCAGTTATGCATGGACGGATTTTGTTCAAATTCGGTACTTACATTAAACATAATAGGACCTTGATGCACGTCATTTTTTTTTTCGGATCAAGTTCGAAATGGCCGACTGGCGGCCATTTTCTTAAAGAATTCAGTTCTGGATCCGTATCCAAGACATGTCTGGATTGATCAAGTTCAAACTTCACACACACAAGGTACATCATGTCACAAATATGTATGTGCATTTGTTTCATGATCCGCTTAGCAATAGCTGAATGATGGCCATTTTAAGGCCGAAAATGCATTAAAATCACGTATTTTCACAATTCCAGAACCGGATCTCAGTCATGCATGCATGGATTTTGTTCAGATTTAGTACAATGTGTTGTACATATGCAGGTGCATTTCGGTCATGATCTGCTTTGAATGTATATGTCACTCAAATATGAACGGAACGGGGACGTGTCATTGACAATGACTTGTTATTGTTGTTTTCCCCCGATGCTGAAGGACCGTAAAGCTAAATGGCAGTTACATGCATGGACTGAGTGAAAGAAAATATTTCTAAGCCTAAAATAAAACCTAATATTACACCTCTTTGTGTATTTGTTAATTTTACATATGTTTGTCATGACAGTATGTTTGTAAATATCTAGAAAAATCTCGTCTTTCGTTGATAATTTCGATTGTTTGTTTGGAATGTCGATCCCCATTGGTTTCTCCATACTGAGTTTAGGAAGTTATAAATAAATAAACGCTGCTCGGACTGATAAGTATGATATGTTGAAGATAATATTTGGTAATCGTAGTCCTAAATAACTATTAAAAAATAGCTAGACTTTTCGAGCAATGGCTCTTTATCGATAGCATAGAAGCAAGTGTGATAACGTATAGGTAGAACCATATGAATAATTTCAAGCTCGAGCGTGAAAAATGAAGAAAACTGCTGGCATTTGAGTCCGTACTCCAGGAACGTTCGGGTTTTCCATTGTTATGCAATGGAAATATAATAATTTATTTCTGTGAACCATATGAGTTTAGGAAGGGCGTCGATCAACACCGTGGCAATCAGCCGAGAGAAGACAAACATTGACCGTAATTCATGGAGATCATGTCCGTAATTTGTGGGCTGAAACCCCAAATAATTAATCAAGTATTATTATTTTAATATATATTTTGTTTTACATCGCAAAACTAAACCATGCCCAAAACAGAGCTAGAGTTGTTCGCGGTGAAACAACCGCATTGAAGACGATGCAACTTCAACTAGCCATTTCTTACCTTGAAATAAAAAAAAAATAAAAATTCGAAGAGCATCGGGGAAAATATTAATAATCATCCTTATCAATCGCTTGCTTTATTTTATTCGAATCCATGAAATTCACGATTTTTTTTACATTTGTTGGCAACTTCCGCGCTAAAAAAGATTGAAAATGTGGGTGTGGTTATTTTGCAAAGTCCTTTTGATAATACGGACAAATATGGTTCTGTGACCCAGTTCGTGCTCCGATCAGGTGACTCTCAGCCAATCAATGATGTTGTAACAAAGCATATTTGACGCTAATTGAAGGGTCGTCGTACAATCCAATCACCGGCGTCGATTCACATAGTTGTTTGTGCTGTGACAGGCTTCAAAATTATTCGCTGAAAAACATATATTTTGACAAACTGATGGAATTTGACCTTAGTTCAAAAAGAAAATACTAGACTAAGATACATTAGAGCTCACGCGAATCAGTTTTCTCTGCAAGTTGTGAAATAAAGTAAACCAGAGTAGCGTCGATGATTTTCAGCCCTGAAGGACATTGAATTGTTCATCGACTGGCCACCAAATAGTTATGGCTATAACTAAATTTGACACGTTTTTCTTTTAAGCCCAATAAATTATTCATACATGTCAAGCTCTGTTCGATTTTTTCAGGGCATGTGGCCGTTTTTAGTCGAAAATATTTTTTGTGGGGACACTTTTGCGGTACGTATACAGTATAGACCGAGCTCATTCAATGATCGTGACTTAATTTTAAAAATTGAATGTCAAATTTTACCAGACGTGGACCGATGTGGATTCGATATCGTTATTGTTTGGAATTAATCACTAACATTTCCTCGTTTCTCTGCTCTGTCAAAAGGAGTTACCTAGGCTTTTTTCACGTAACTGTCTCATTAAAATAAAAATAAAAATATTATATCTAGAACAAGCACCCAAAACACATAACAAGAGGTCCCAGTTCAGTTGCTTTCACGATACAAGTGTAATACAGCTATTAGATTTGAAGTGTCGTTCAGAATGTAATAATAGTTAATACTAGTTGTATGTTCACACTTCACTATCAAAACCACCATTTCGACCACCCATGTGCCAGTTTTCAGTGTTTGGGCGAGCGGTCAATGTTTTCAATAAGCGAGCGAGCGAGCGAAAAAAAAAAAACGCGATTAAAATGCGGTCGGTTTCCGGTCGGACAAGACCGCGTGGTCGGAAATTAAGCGATAAACGGTCGATGTAAAAGCGGAAGGTTGGGCGAAATGAGTACTGTATGACCATGTTTCTCCGACGAAGTCTCGACTGACAATGATGCTGACAATGGACGTTAGATAAACACGCATTGTTTGCAACTGGAAGCTTATCACCCGTTATATCAGAAAACAAATTCTGACCACCGTTTCCATGGAAACAGCCAACAACTGAATGTTTTAATACCTTCACGCCAAATATATCACACCCTACATTTCTATGATTAAAAAGCATGGACGTAGCTCATTCTAATCCGCTTGAGTGTGGGCAACAATTTACTGAGATTTTTTTGGCTTGGCTAATTTTGTTTATAATTGACAGGCAGGTCATACCGTCACTAATTGGCAAAACAATCCTGGTCCACAGCTACCATGGCAACAGCCAAAAACTGTTTTTTGAATACTTTCGACCCCAAATTTATTACCTCCCACTAGTCTTGTATTCATGCCTTTTATTTTGGCTACGTTGCACACCGGTAAGAGATCACCGACGCCGACATTGTTACACTGTATCAACGTAATCCCGACACAACTTTGAACATTGAATGAACTGCAAATGCTGCCTGCAATCTAGAAAATACTATCGGTTGGAAATAATAAATTTAAGGGATTGTTCAGTTACTCTGGCCTGGGGGGGTCGGCAGATTCCATTTTGTCAGCTGTAAATCTCAGTTGCCCCCCTCCAAAAAAAAGTGGGCGACCCCCTAACATTATATTATAAAACATGCTGACCCCCCCCCCCGAAAAACAAAGAAACATTAACAGTTTTGGCTCTGACATGATTACAAAATGTATGATGTGCATTGAAAATATCGTGGTTTGCCGTAATTTTTAGTGTTTGCATTAATATACCAGTCACCTTAGGAGGGGAGAGGAAGCATAAAGCCAAAAAACGACTACAGAAAAGGCTGCAGGAAGTAGGGAAATCTATGCTGCTAAAGATAGTAAATAAAAACAAAGCTGTGGAGTACTCACTTGATAAACGCCCTTATAAGATAGGAAAAGAGGATTTGAATCTAGGCGGTTTGAAAACTAATTTGGATTTAATATATCTTTCATATCTTATAGACCAGGAAAGCTTTACACCTGAAGCACAGTCTGTGCTTATGAAAACAAAGGACACTTTGATTTTTGTATAAATTTGTGTTGGATTTTGGTATTTTACAGAGCAAAATATGCATAATTAAAAGTTAAAAAAACAAAAAAACTATTTATTTATATACATGAATCCATTTAACTTTTTTGATTTGCTGAACAAAAACTGTCACTGCTCTTTGTACTAATTGGTGTGTTTTCCCGTCTCCAGCTACAATTGGATAAATCCAGTAAATATCTTATACAATGGTGACTTCAGACTTTAAATAAAATAATCTGATATCACATGGACTTGGGATGTGTTCAAAACTTAACTGTATAATTGCATGGGGCTCTGCCGCATTGCATAATCTGTTAGTTATTTGTCAACTTCAACCCCAAAATATTTAGCCTATAACATTTTTTGCATCAACAAATGTATAGGCAATATGGGTAATAGTTATTATTAAGAACACATTTGTGCGATTAACTTTTTAATCTATTGTTCTGAAATAAAATTTAAAAAAATATATGCATAAGCGCGTGTGTGAATTGTGGAAAACAGGGTGACCCCCCCCCCCGTTCGCAAAATCAAAAATAGGGTAACCCCCCTACTGATCCACCCCCAGGCCGAAGTAACTGACCAATCCCTGACAACAGCATACGTCCTGGCAATAAAATAAAATGACTTCTAAGGACTGAATGTTTTTTTGCGAACTTTGTATACGGTGCCCGGTTTTAGTTATAAACCGACGTTAGCTTCACGTTCATGTCCTACCATGGCAACAGCCGAAAACATATTGCTAGTTTTTTTTTAGTGGAGTGGATCGCCAACCGGCTTGTTTTCATTGGCAAAATCGTTCAGCAACATGTTTGGCATATTAGGTGTACATCACATGGACTACTACGATTGAGAGAACTTTATGTATGTTGAATGAGTTTTATAAACCCCGAAGGGCTCTTGGAAGTTCCACCCGCAGTAAAAATAGCGATTGCCATGGAGGCGCAACCATCAACATCAAAATCCCAGGAGGTATCTGCTGGCGACATCACCCAGTTCCAAATAAAGATCACCAACGCCAAATAAGCAACATTTTAACTGGTAATCAAGATTAATTCAATCCACGGCTAACAAGCAACATCACAAGTGAAGTTGTAGCGTGAAGCTCAGCGACTACTGCTGACAACGTAAGTCATGCTTGCATGCCTTCACCATTGTATTCAAACGAATCACGTGGTGTGCCGTTCCCTTTCAAACCCGGGATTCGATCAATCGGGGAGTTTCAGTAAAAAAACACATTGCAAATCATGCAAATTCAACATTTTCAAACCAGTATACTAAAACAGAAATGCTCAGCGATGCAAAAGAAGGATAGATGTTACTTTTCATTGTACACATCTCTGTTGATACAATCCCTCACATATTCTATTCCCAATTATACCTGCGTAAATGGATTAGCCTCTTTTGATGTTGACATTCAGACTAAAATCACGTGACAGGCTGTTAAAATTGGCTGTTGCATACAAACTCTACTGGATGTGTGAAGGTTAAAAACGGCTTGACCAATACTTTCCCAATTGAGAAAGGCATCAGACAGGGCGATGGTCTAAGTCCGCTGCTTTTTAATATATACTTAAATGATATTAAAAGTCATATAAATGCATCAAACAATGACCCACTAACTTTATTAAATAACCAACTTCCATGTTTACTTTATGCAGATGACTTGCTTCTCCTTTCAGAAACCAATACAGGTCTTCAGAATGCGATTAATTCCCTGCAATTATACTGCCACAAATGGAAGTTGGAGATCAACATTAAAAAATCTAAAACAATCATATTTAACAAAGCAGGTAGACGCCTAGACAAATATAATTTTTTCATAAACCAGGATGTACTAGAAAGAGTGACATCATACACCTACCTTGGCATAAATTTAAATACAACAGGGAAATTAGAAAAAGCCCAGATAGACCTAAAAACAAAGCTCTTAAGGTAGCGAGACTATTATTTGTGTTGAAAATTACGATTTTCACATTTATTTATTAATTGATGAAATGCACTATAAACTTTCATATGATAAAGTCAACATAACATAGAATGTCATGTAAGTTGGTTAAAATGCATATTTTCTGAAGGGAAGCAAGGCTGCCTCAGTAGTGTTTTCCAAAATCAACAATACAGGTTTAATCTGTGTGCCTATAAATTTCAAAGATAAACTCAAGACAAAGCAATGTTAGGATGTGTTATCAGTAGCTATCTGACACACAATTAGTGTTTCCAAACATTCGAGTGGTTTGTCTCCGCCCCTGTTTGTTTCACAGATTAGTCATTTGCATATGAATGTGTCAGACACAAGGTCACACAGCCACTGAAAAAAATCATTGATTTTGGTGTTTTCATATGCCGAATTTATCCAATTATAGCTATCCCATTCCTTTATTTTTTTTGGTTTCTAATAGCCTTACACATTTGGATGCCCCTACACATGGTAAAACAGACCTTGATGGGAAAACAAATTGATTGTGCCGATAAACAAGCTTGAAAATCTTTGCTGTTACTTCATGGACGTTTTCTAGGAGTTTATGTTTTTCAAAATACAAGGTCTTTAACAAAAAAATAACGTATACTTATTGTCGTCGGATTAACACCAAATTTTCACAGCTTTAAGGTGACAATGAGAGGAACTTGAATGTGTCCAGACAAACTATTTCGTCGATTATTTACCAACGAGTTGTGGTTTGAGTTGGGGGCAATGTGACTAAAACAGTAATTGAAATTCAGCACACTATTTTTTAAAACGCGTTGCTTGAATAAAACTGACCAGACACATTCAATTTACCAGACTATTGAACAACTAGGAAAAGTGAAAAAAAATACTTCTTATCGCCAGCGTAAATGCGTAATTATTTTTTTTACAGAAAAAGTAATTTTTCACCTTTGATTGAGTAACGCGTCGTAGAATGCAGATACGGGCATGCAAAATACACTTGTGAAAAGCTTGAAGTCTGGCGATTCTAAAAATATATACTTTCCCGGGTCTATTTGTAGTCATTTAGTCACAATTAGAAGATGAAAACAAGTATGCAAATAATAGTCTTGCTATCTTAAGGCCTGCTTCAAAATGAATCAGCTATTATTTTCGGCAACTTGTACACCACTCAGAATTCATTTGAAGATGTTTGATGCAGTAGTTAGACCAATTCTCTTATACTGCACTGAAATATGGTCTAGTGATATTATTGCCCACACAAAACAGCTTTGGAATTTGTCAACACCCATGGAAAAACTCCATACCAAATTCTGCAAGTTTTTATTAAAGGTGAACAGCAGAGCCTCAAACTTGCCATGTTTAATTGAATTAGGGAGGTACCCTCTTACAATACAGGGTACAAAACAATTGTTAAAATATTGGATGAGGGTTCAGGAAATGCCTGAAAATACATTAGTATGTGAAGCATACAAGCTTGGTATTAAGATGCATGATTCTGGTACTAAAAACTGGGTATCTGGTGTGAAAAAGATTTTGGAAAACCTAAATTTAAGTAATATCTGGAAAGATGGGCAAATTAAATACAGCAATGCTACTATTGAAGACATCACAGAAAAACTTAAAATGCAATTCCAGAAAAAAAGTAAAGAATGCATGTTTGATGATGATAAGGGCGTGCATCACAAAAACAAATTGAGAACATACAGAGAAATAAAAACTGATTTTTCTTTTGAGAAATACCTCCAAATAATTAAAAATCCACTATATCGTGCTGCAATGACTAAACTTAGAATAAGTGCCCACCGTTTACAGATTGAATCAGGCAGATACAACAACATCTCCATCTCTGATAGAATATGCCCTGTCTGTGATCTTGGAGAAATTGAAGATGAGAAACATTTCCTTTTCACGTGCCAGCTCTATGATAAAGAAAGAACCAGCCTTTTTACTAAACATAAAATGCATGGAGAGACATTAATAAACATATTGAATAATAAAAACGATCACATAATTAAAGACATTTCAAAACACATTTATACTTGCTTTATGCTTAGGGAGCAAAAAATCAAACAATAACTTCAGTACCAGCTGCCTCAAAAAACAAAAAACAAAAAAAAAACCCACAAAACACAGATTTACATTTATTTACATTATATTACAATTATTCATTTATCTCTTATTGTGAGATGTGTATTTATTTCATTCATTTACTGTATTTTTAGTATTTCCTTTTATTTTCATTTTTTTATTATTACATGTTTTTGACTTTATTGTACTTTTTGTCAAGATCTCAAATGGGATACGATAGCAATAAAGAATTACTTACTTACTTACTTACACTTTCGCCGGTCTGGAAAATGTGTTTAGTTAGCTCTCATTCAAGTAACAATGCAGATTTCCCAGTGGGAGTGAAACTATTCGACTCTGCCATTAAAAAATAGGGGTGTTTTGAGCAAAAAAAACGAATAACCCTGGAGTGCACACAACACACTGAATTTTGGAACAAATCTTGCATTATTTACAGCAGCAGAATACCACAGAAATATCAGACGAAACATGGAAACACTATATATATGTATTTCGGCCTGAACCCTCTCTATTGCAATTCCAGGAATTACCCCCCATATGTGCAACCATTTTCCACCTTGGTACCACCCAAGCCTGAAAACAAAATCTTAATACCACGCTGAAGCGTTTGGTAAAAACAGAACAATGAAACTTTCTGATCCCATTTCAGCCAATGAAATGGACAACGCGGAACTGATGTGGATAAAATTGGTTCAACATAAAGCTTACCCTGAACTTTATACGTCTCTTTTAAACAACAACAAATGTTATCAGCCACTGGTACGTCAACTTTATTTGTTTATTGACAAACAAGGTCTGATACGTTGTGGTGGCAGAATACATAATGCGGACATTGATTATACTACTAAATTCCCCATACTGCTACCAACTTACCATTACTACACTGCCATGGTAATACGGAATGAACATTCGCGCACTTTACATGGCGGCACTCAAGCGACTGTAACATACTTGCGACAGCGATACTGGATTCCACATATTCGTCGTGCAGTCAACCAGATTGTAAATAAATGTGTCATTTGCCGGCGAGTTGTTGGGAAATCCTATGCCAGACCAATTTCTGCGCCATTACAAGAAATTCGTGTGAAGATGAATCCTCCCTTTAGGAGTACAATGATGAATGAACATTTTATCTTGTGTCTGAGAAATTAGAACTCTTGACTTAGACTATATTATGTTTAAAAATATTGTATTGATGAGAACTATTTGTCATTTGTTGGAAACTATTTTTATGGTTCAATTTATTCGATATGTTTATTAATGAATATATGCATTTGGGCGGCGGAGAATGTCGTGTTAAGCAATTTGATCGTTATTATTGAAAACACTGAAAATTGTATTATCGAAGTTTCTTAAATACGGTAAATTCTCCGGTGTATCGGTGGATATACTATATTGATGTAATAAACTACTCTTACGCGTTTATTACTTACGTATTCGTTTCCTGTGATTGATTTGTTTGCATAGCCTGGCATTTCTTACTTATTTTGAATATAACCCAGTCACGAATCATAACCCCACAAATTTGCCGAGTTCGCAGTGTTTCGCCGATAAAAAAATAACTAACTACTTTCGCAGCCTAATCGCAGGTTTTTCGAAAAACGTCGAAAAAACACAAGAATTAGTAGAAATATTCCTGTTTTGGGCGGATTGTTGATGGAGAATAATGTCTTTATTACAAAAATGCAGAAAAAAAACGTGAGTTTTGCCTTATTTATTTTTTTATCGGCAAAAAACTGCGAACTCGGTAAACTTGGTGCACAATTCCCCTCTATCATATACACCACGGTTAGTAACCGTGTATACACCCAGCGACACCGATACCAGCTGATTGTGGTGTGGAGGGACTGCGCTTTGTCATACTACGAGGTCGCCAGGCAGGTCAATATGCAAATCTTATGGGCGTAAATCTTTTGCGTGGAGAATTCAAAATGGCGGCCTCCGTGCAACACGGTCAATGGATGTCGGATATTTCCAATTTTAAGAGGAATCCGTCCACTTTTCTTGTCAAAAAAGGAACAGACGAGGAAGGATTTCTCATTGATATATTGCAGGTTAGTTAAAAGAAAAAGGGTGATTCATGTCATGTCGTATTAATCCGACAACCTTTTGGTCAGGGAGATATTTACTCGGTGACCACCCTAATGCAGATCTATCATAGGGCCTATTCTCTAAGACAGACCGGAAACGGAAACGAGACAAAAACAAAAGATTTTTCAAGTTAGCGTGGGGGGAAATAACGATCTATACTTAACTTCAATTATTCATACAAATTATACAACGCGCATGAAATGCGGTATGCGGTGGTTGCAGCACCCAGGAGCCACACACGTTTATTACGTTTATTTATCCCCCCCCCCCCTTACATATGCAAATATACATGAAAATATGAAAAAGATGTGGCATCTTTCGACAACCCTATTTACCAGCAGTCTGGAAATACTAAAAACCCATACAGAGAAAGAACAACACAAGATCTAACAGTTAAAAACCAGTATGGTAACCAACTGATAGAACTGTGTATTGGTGCAGACCTAATTATACTAAATGGAAGGTGCATAGGGGACCTCACTGGCAAATTTACTTGCTATCAAAGCAAAGGACGTAGTATTGTAGATTATAGTATTGTTAGTAGCAACTTATTTAAACACATTTCCTTTTTTCAAATACATCCACTTAATTTGACACTTTCGGATCACTGTCAAATGTCTTTTCTTCTTCAAACAAATGCTGTAACGAATTGTGAAACTGCTAAAACTAATCAAAATAATTATACTACAATTCATGGCCCGAAATACTTTTATTCTTGGCATGATAATTCCAAACTTCTTTATAATGATGCTTTACACAGCAAAGAGATTTGTAAGCTAATCAATAATTTCTCCAATGCAAACTTTGATGACACACAACAGGCAGTTGATGAAGCAGAACATTTACTCTCAAATATTTACCATGAGGCAGCTGGTAAAAGTCTTAAAAAAAACTTTATTAGAAAAAACAAAAAACATCAAAAAATTAAACCAAAATGGTACTCCAATGATCTTGGCAATCTTAAAAAAGATATCCAGAAAATATCCAGGAAATTAAGTTCGGACCCATACAATAATGATCTGAGAAACAACTGCTATAGTCTGAAAAAGAAATACAAACAAATGGTTAAGAAAACGAAAAGAAACTATAAAAAAAATATACTAAATAAACTTGAAGAGATGGGTAATTCTTCTCCAAAGGAATATTGGAATTTGATCAAGGAGCTTAGAAATGGTCAAATTAATAATGACAGTGAAAACATTGAAGACCAAAAATGGTATGAACATTTCAGACAATTAAATGCAATAAATAATACTGATGAAAGCACTTTAAACGAAGAGATTGCTAAGCTTGAAAAGGAAATTAAACCTATTACTGAGCTAGACCAAAATATTTCACAGTTAGAAATACAAACTGCAATTAGCAACTTGAAAAATAAAAAATCTCCAGGCATTGATAATATTAGAAATGAGATGATTAAAACAGGGAGAAATGTGCTCATCAAACCTCTACAAAAAATGTTCAATCTCATCCTAACGAGTGGCCATTTCCCTAGCTCTTGGAATTTGGGCATTATCACTCCAATATTTAAAAAAGGGGAAAAATCTGATCCAGGCAACTACAGAGGTATAACTCTCTTAAACAGTCTTAGCAAGCTCTTCACAGCCGTATTGAAACAAAGGTTGACCAAACATGTAAAAAGCAATAATATCATAATTAAAGAGCAAATTGGTTTTCTTCCAAAATTCAGCACAGCGGACCATATCTTTGTTCTCAAACAGCTAATAACAAAATATCTTAATAAAGGAAACTATTTATTTGCATGTTTCATCGACTTTAAGAAGGCGTTTGATTCCATTTGGCACCTCGGTCTTTTATATAAACTTCACAAAAACAAAATCTCAGGAAAATTTCACAACATAATTAAATCTATTTATCAGAATGCCACTGGCTGTGTTAAACTAAAAGGTGGTTTGACTGCTAGCTTTCCAGTTCAAAGGGGTATCAGACAGGGAGATGGTTTAAGCCCACTCCTTTTCAATCTTTTCATTAATGATATCAAATGCCAGATAGAATCATCCAATAATGAACCCCCTTTACTTGTAAACAATCATTTGTCATGTTTGATGTATGCGGATGACCTCCTCCTCCTATCACAATCTAAAAATGGTCTGCAAAATGCAATACGCACAGTGGAAACATACTGCAAACAATGGAAACTAGATATCAATGTGTCAAAATCAAAAATTATCATTTTCAACAAGCAAGGTAAAATATTAAGTAAGTTCAGATTTCAAATCAATAGCCAAAAATTGGAAAACGTCTCATCATACTCCTACCTTGGTGTTAAAATCAATGCTACTGGTAAACTGAACAGAGCTCAAGAAGACCTTAGTCACAGAGCAATGAAGGCACTTTTTAAACTAAAACAATTACTCTATGCAGACCCAAATATTCCAATCAAAACACATCTGAAATTGTTTGATGCTATGGTTAAACCAATTTTACTCTACTGTAGCGAAATCTGGGCAAGCGATATTATTAATATGCACTCAACAGACTTGTTTAAACAATCCTTGCCTATGGAAAAATTACATCACAAAATGTGCAAGTACCTACTACAAGTAAACTGTAAAGCCACAAACTTGGCATGTTTACTTGAACTGGGAAGATATCCACTTATCATCTCAAGCATCAAACGTATGATTAACTACTGGCAGAAAATAAAACATATGGATGAAACCACTCTGATCTCTGAGGCCTACAAACTTGGCACCAATTTGGACAAAGAAAACGTCAGTAATTGGACCACAGGCATAAAAAAATTACTGAACCTTTTGGAAATTAGTGATGTTTGCGAAAAAACCAGTATTATCTCATTAGCTACAAAAAAACTAAAAAATATGTTTGAGAAACACTGCACAGAAACAATGCATAATGACAATAAAGGCACTAATCACAAAAATAAACTTCGTACCTACAGACAGCTGAAAACTGATTTTGCACTTGAAAAATACCTTGAAATTATTAAAAACCCCATCCACAGATCATCTATGACTAAACTGAGGATAAGTGCCCACATACTTCAGATTGAAGTTGGGCGATATCACAACATAGATGTCTTAAATAGAACATGCCCTGTCTGTGACTCCAATGAAATTGAAGATGAAGAACACTTCCTCTTCAATTGTAACCAGTACAAATTTGAAAGAGATGCTTTGTTTGAAAACGTAAACTTATCCGGTAATCTGAAAGCACTTCTCAATAACAAAAATTCTGAAACCGTCCAAGCAATTGCCAAGTTTATCAGCGACTGTTTCAATAAAAGAGAGAATTTCATGAAAAGCAATTTACCAGCTGCCTCAAAATAACACCAAAAAATATTTATATAATAATATTTTCACAGTATTACTATTTATTTCTTTTTTATTATTATTATTACTTATGTATTTTATTGTTCCTTATATCCGTATTGTATTCTAATCTAGATCCCAGAAGGGATACGATATCAATAAAGGTTGTTACATGACATTGATGCCAAAAGCCCCATCGTGAATACATTGACCGCCCAGGAAAAAACAGATATAAAAACCCGTCAAGGGAGAAAAACATCTGGAAACCTGTACCCGACGCAATGTCAGATGTACCTAGGGGTGGACGTCGGGAGTCGTCCATATTTACAATACTATACATTTATAAAAATGAAATAAAAAATACATCGTGAGTTGTTTGCAACCGAGACTGAATACAATAGAATACTCTTCTTACTATATACTCATGAGCACCTGGCTACTTAGCCACTAACCAATCGGAGCAGGTACAATGGCACCTGAATAATTTACATACGAATAGATAGCAATTATCTGCTAATCTACGAAACGCAGATAATTTCTCATTGCTAAGTATTATCGCCAGGGAAAGCTATTGTTTAAGCTGGTCTGTGATTGGTTGCTGGCAATGTTTGGGGGATTTTGACCAGTTTGTGACGTAGACTTGTCTTAGAGACACCCAAGGCAGCGGGGAGGTATAGCGAACGTTGCAAATTTCTCGCGAATAAGCGCCATTTGGCGACCGCATTGCACGAAAAACATTTATTTATGTTACATGGTTCCATTTGTAATGCAGTTAACGACGATCCAGATAATCGCCTATACATCTCATGTTACTATTGAATAACGTGCCTTCTTTGTGCAATTGGGTCACCGTGTATTTGTTTTTTATTTCCCCCCAAGTGGTTTATCAACAATGGGCTTAGACATATTACGAAACGACCCAAAAACGAGCCAAACGAGCCAAAAACGACCCAAACGACCAAAACACAAGCCAAAACGACCACAACAAATCGTCAAACAAAGATTGTCCAATTACCGCGGTATTATTGCGACAGCCATTTTAAGGAGCATGTCAACTGATGGGGGCGCTGTTATCATCTGGATTGCCTCTGTCCCGAAAACCAAACATAAATATTACATAAATATCTGAATAAACAATGATTAATAATAAACACATACATAATATTGTTGAACAATAATAGTAAATAATGATAAATAAGCAAATAAATAGTAAGTAAGTAAGTAATTTATTATAGTGACCTGCAGCTCAGAACTGCCTAGCCCAGTGGACTTATAAGTCACCTTAAATAATAACGATTACATTCCCAAATAAAGGTTATGAAAGAGCGCTTGAAATAATATATCAACAATACAATCGTGTAGTTCATAAAAATTCAGACGTACAACAAATTTCTTCTTTTGTAAAAGGCCTTTTCTATAAAAAGAGCAAGTTTTCTTATTGGCCCTGAAAATAAACGAACCAGTAATTGTTCCCGTGATATGCCAGTTATTTCATTAAGAATTGAATCTAGATACTCATGCCTCAATTCATTGTATTGCTGACAGTCAAACAAAAAATGCATTTCGTCCTCAACAACGTTTGCATCACAAAATTTACAGATTCGTTCACTTACAGGCTCGTGTCTAAATCACCCAGTCTCAATACGGAGAGGCAAAATGCCCATGCGCAGTTGAGCTAATAGTGACCTTTGACCCCGACTTAAATTTATTAGCACATACTTTTCTGGTTTATATTCAAATTTAAAAGTTGCATAGACACGCAACTTTGGTTTGTGACTAACATCTTCTGGCCAAGATGACTCTGACCTCCTCGCAATATTTTCTCTTAATGCATGTATATTTACGTCAATTAGGTGTTCATAATTTAAGTCGACGAGCTCCATAATTTGGTAAATCTCTGATGACCAATTATTATAATTTAGGGAGTGATCCCACAGAAATACTCGTTTAACTAGTCTATTGTCATCAAGTTCAGTAAGACGCTTCCACAGTCTAACCATATGGGCTCATCTCCGATCTCTGCATGAGACCCACCCAGTGTCACCTTTAACTGCCGGGAGTGGGGAAAACCTATGGGTGCCAAGAAAAAATCTTAAAGCCCTATTTTGAATCATTTCACACTTTTCAAACTTACTAAAACCCCAAACTCCGGAATAATAGTCAAGTATAGGTGTGACACTGGCATCATACAACTTTGTAAATGTGGAGAACCCAAGATTCTTGAGAGTTTTAAATTTAACGAATAACGCTCCTAACGCTCTACTTGCTGAGTCTGCTGCGATACCAGCAGTTACAGAATAATCAATGAATTCATCCAAAAATTCAATCCCCAAATATTTATACCTATCGGTATAATCTAACACGTCATCACCAATGCAAAATTGGAATGCACTTCTAGCTTCACTGGCTTTTCTAAAATGTAACATTTTCGATTTCACATTATTAACCCTAATTTTCCATTTTTCACACCAACTATTTAAATGACTTAACATCATTTGCATATCAATTTCATTATCAGCTAACAACACGATATCATCAGCGTATAACAAAATACTAACATTAACGTTATTATCAAGAGTTATTCCTTTTTGTTTCAGGTTAATTTCAACTGCCAAATCGTTAATAATAAAGATGGAGAATAATGTAGGAGAAAGATTATCACTAGAAATAAATATTATTATAAAAAAACAAACATAATTTATAAATAATAAATAAATAACAACAACAAACATACAAAGTTTGACAACTAAATTGCTAGTCAATAAATTTATTCATTTGTTGGTTTATCTTTAAGATACCACAGTAAGACTAATTGTTGGTCTTAATTTTAATAAGGTATTTTTACTGATTTACATGTTAAACAAACCATCTGCCCTCGTCAACCTCCTGATAAGTGCGTGTAATTTTAATTTCGCATCATGCCCGCTTTAAAACCAAGAACCTGTCTCAGGATTTTCATTTTAGGTACTGATTCGGATGACATTTTGTGCAGACAGCATGGGACAAATGCAAGTTCTGATAATATTGTTGTGTCACTAAATCATACTAATTGTCAAATTTGCATAATAATTTACCATTTTCCCCGAAAATAATTTTATATTTTGAGAACCACTTATTTGATTTGAACTTATACAAACATTTGAGAGAAATTTCTCTCCCCTTACTATTACAAATACAATGTACCCATCAAAAATAACAGTTATTTCACTGTTAAACTCTCATAACCCGTTTGTACCTCTGAGTTCATCAAAGTATGTATTCCACGGTTTCAAATTAAGAGACAATATTATTTCCAATGTTGATTAAGACGGCATGAATGATCACACCTTTTGTGAACTTTTTGTTGTATATAAGGTCAACGCTTACAGATAATCGAAAGATTTTCAGCAAATGTTTTATGTCTTATATGCACGACTGAAAGGTGCTATACCGGTCGGACTTCGTCCGACAGTTGTGAATATTGTACGTGTAGAACCCTTGTTTCCCTGATTACAGAATTCCGTAATTAAGCGATTATGTAAGCGACACAAACCATTTACTGCTTAAAATATTGTTATTTTCGGCAAACTATATTTTGTAAATATTTTGCATTTAAAATCCATTTTCTCTGATTAGAGATTAATTGTCTCTATGTGTATCATTCTGTTTCGTTTCGTTTCTTTTCTTCGATTACAACGAGCAATGTTACCCTACCATTATGTCATTCTTGTTAAAGTTCCTTTATGCGTTTTGTCTTGTTCGGTCCTCGGCAACAATACACGTAAGTAAGCATATGGCCGGACATGGGATTATGAACACAGCGTATATTCGTTTGATATAGGGTTTACCACGATTACGAAATCTTATTAGTAGCACTAGCGGAGTTAGGGGAGTCGCGCAAGGCGCCTTCCCACCTTCAGCCCGCAAAAAAAATGACAAATGAATTGACAAACCCAGTCCACCTTCGGCCACGTCAATAGGAGCGCCCTCCCTTCTCACCGAATTTCTGGATCCGCCAGTGAGTAGAAATAACGGAATCACAGAATGCCTAGGAATAACGGGTTGATAATTTCAGATAATTCCAAAAGCATATTAATTACTTACTTTGCATAATAATTTTGCAGGCTTTTTCGTGCATAACTTCTAAACCCAGAGATAGATTTTTTTCTGTTGATTTTTTGTTCTTATTTATAATATTATTTGACATTCATAATACTAAATTGTTATCTAGATCTGCAGTGCCCATTATCATAGTGAATATACTACCAGTAGGCTCATACGGAAGGGTGGTTGATTGACTTTGGAGTTGAATGACCATATGGCTTCACTAAATCCAAATATATATTCTGGGATACTCTGATACCAGAAATAAGAAAGAAAGACATTATCAGTAGAACAATAATCAATAGATGATTTTGTTCAGTTTATTATGTCATATGATATAATTTCATTATCAGAAACTTAGTCAGAGTACGATGAGCAATTCTCTGACAATTTCCCAAGTTTTATTGTTTTTAATTATTGTCGCCCTAAAATTAAATCACATGGACGTTTTGCTGGTGGAGTATTTGGTAAATTATGTAAAACATATTAAAAATGACTTGCCAGATTGTTTATTTTTTCTTCTCAAAAAGGAATTATTTAATATTGGTATTTTATATTGTAATGCGTATATTCCACCACAAAATGCTACGATATATGACAGAATTGACGCTTATAATGGGATTAAATTATTAGGAAACAGTTTTTTAGATATTGTTTCCAATTTGGGGGATGTGGAATTAATTTCAAGCAGGGATTTCAATGCCTGTACTGTATTTTAATACTCCCCGCTTTGCACAAGATAATATTGTAAACAACTTTGGGCGATGACTTTTGTCCCTGTGCTGTTTATTTAATGTACATATTCTAAATGGGAGGGTGGGGAATGATGCTCGTATTGGTGAGTTTACATGTATTACCACAAATGGAACCAGTACTGTCGATTATGTAATATTATCCTCTGATTTATTTCTCAAAGTCGCCAACTTTTCAATTATGCCCCCAAAACACAGGCACCTTGGTTTGACGCGGATTGTAGAGGATGTAAAAAACAGGTGTACAAAGCATTGAGAAAATTCCGCAATACAAACGACATCACTGACTTGCAAGACTATCGAGCAAAACGTAACAGTTATAAGATTAAATGCCGTACAAAGAAATCTGAATATATAAATTGTCTAAGATCAGATATTGAATGTATCACTTTCAAGTCATTTTGGTCTTCTCTTAAATGCATTAATTATTCCACTGGTCCGGTTAGATTGACCTTGTCAATGTCATCCGACCAGTGGTTTGAATACTTAAGGTATTATTTGTGTTGAAAATTACGATTTTCACATTTATTTATTAATTGATGAAATGCACTATAAACTTTCATCTGATAAAGTCAACGTAAACTAGAATGTCATGTAAGTTGGTTAAAATGAAGATTTTCTGAAGGGAAGCAATGCAGCTTCAGTAGTGTTTTCCAAAATCAACAACACAGGTTTAATCTGTGTGCCTATAAGTTTCAAAGATTAACTCAAGACAAAGCAATGTTAGGATGTGTTATCAGTAGCTGATTTGAGTGGTTTGTCTCCGCCCCTGTTCATTTCACAGATTAGCATTTGCATATGAATGTGTCAGACATAAGGTCACACAGCCACTGAAAAAAATCATTGATTTTGGTGTTTTCATCTGCCGATTTTATTGAACTATAGCTATCCCATTCCTTTATTTTTTTGGTTTCCAATAGCCTTACACATTTGGATGCCCCCTACACATGTTAAAACAGACCTTGATGGGAAAACAAATCGTTTGTGCCGATAAACAAGCTTGAAAATCTTTGCTGTTACTTCATGGACGTTTTCTAGGAGTTTGAGTTTTTCAAAATACAAGGTCTTTAACAAAAAATAACGTATACTTATTGTCGTCGGATTAACACCAAATTTTCACGGCTTTAAGGTGACAATGAGAGGAACTTGAATGTGTCCAGACAAACTATTTCATGGATTATTTACCAATGTGTTGTGGTTTGAGTTGGGGGCAATGCGAGTAAAACAGAAATTAAAATTCAGGACACTACTTCTTAAAACGCGTTGCTTGAATAAAACTGACCAGACACATTCAATTTACCAGACTATTGAACAACTAGGAAAAGTGAAAAAAAAAACTTCTGATCACCAGCATAAATGCGTAATTATTTTTTTTACAAAAAAAGTAATTTTTCACTTTTGATTAAGTAACGCACCGTAGAATGCAGATACGGGCATGGCAAACACACCTTTGAAAAGCTTGAAGTCTGGCAATTCTAAAAATATATACTTCTCCTGGGTCTATTTGTAGTCATTTGGTCACAATTAGAAGATGAAAACAAGTATGCAAATAATAGTCCCGCTACCTTAAGTACTTTCTTCTCCTGTTCAAATGTAGAAGATTTCCCTTCAGCAAAGGATATAGAAAATATGATCGATGTAGCCTAAGTTTTTCTCCCTGACACAAATATGGAAATAGACTGGGACCTTTTAAATGGGATTATTATGGAGGAAGAGATTCGCCAAAGCGTAAATTCCTTAAAAAACGGAAAAACAGCAGGACCGGACGGTCTTATTGGGGAGTATTTCAAGGCATCAATAAATATTCTAACCTCTTACCTAAACATTATTTTTAATAATATCTTTGACTCTGGTAATTTTCCACATGATTGGGCGAGGGCAATTGTTGTACCCATTCACACGAAAGGAGATTCAGACGACCCAGGAAACTACAGGTCGATTTCGTTACTCAATGTTTTAGGGAAAATTTTTACATTCATCTTAAATAAACGGCTTTATTTCTGGGCGGAGGCCTTTCGAAAGGTAGACGAGGCACATGCAGGATTTAAACGTGGTTATTCCACTTTTGACAATGTGTTTGTTATTCAATCCATTGTCCAGAAACGGGATAAATTCTATAGTGCCTTTGTAGACTTTTTGAAGGCCTTCGTCAGAGTAGAGAGACAAAGACTTTGGTATACCTTATTAAAAGGAGGAATAAGTGGTAAAATGTTCAAAAGTTGGACAAGTATGTATTATAATGTTAAGTCATTTGTAAGGACCGTTGGTGGTTTTACAGATTATTTTGAGTGTCCAATTGGTGTTCGCCAAGGCTGTATGTTGAGCCCCTTTTTATTCTCCTTTTTTTTATCAACAAGTTGGTAACTGAACTGGAAACAATGGAACAACATGGGACTCAACTTTCCCCGCATGATACGGAATTATTTTGCTTATTATTCGTGGATGATGTAACAATGTTCTCTGATTCAATAGTAGGGTTTCATATTGCGAAAAGTGGAAAATGGTGGTAAACATAGAAAAGACAAAGGTTATAGCTTTTAAAAAATCTTGATGGCAGTCATCTAATGAATTCTGAGAAGTGGTACTATGGGGACCAGCCCGTAGAAGTGGTGTCATACTACAAATATCTAGGTACTGTATTTTTGCTGCAGGTTGCAGTGGTCTTCGGCAACTAACGTTTTGGCCCAACAAGCAAAAATAAAACAATTTATTGCCATCTCAAAAAATACGAGAAAAATAGGTCCCCTGCCCTATAAAAAAATTTTCAAAATTTTCGATTTAATGGTCTTGCGCGGCAGAGATATGGGGTTTTAGGAAATATGACACTTTAGAGCGAGTCCAGTATTATAATTGCAGACGATTTCTAGGCATTTCAAACAGAGCGGTTTGGGTGACTGTGGGAGATATCCCATTTACTTTTATACAGCAAAGCAGTGTGTGAAATACTGGGCGAAATTGGCCAATATGCCACCTTCCAGGTATCCACGCAAATGTTACAATATGCTGTATAACATAGAAGAGTCAGGGTTCAGTTCAAAGAAAACATGGGTAGCTGAAGTGAAAAAACTTAGATGAAACATGGCATGCCCAGGAGGTTAAAAATATAAATATATTTATGGATGTTTTTGCGAAAGATTCAAATATTTCTTGCATCGTGAATGGGTTGGGGACAGAGAATTCAAAACTACAATTACACCCGAGCATTATATATTTTCAGTTAATATCTGTAAACATAGAAGCTATTTATCAAGATTCCGGTGCTCAGCCCATTGTTTGCTTGTAGCTAACCGAGGAAAAACGGAAATAGATTAAAGGGTTTGTACTCTCTGTGACTTGAACCAAATTGAAAATGAATGAATTTTCTTTTAGTCTGTACATTTTTTACAAATTTCAGAGACAAGTACTTACCGTATTTCTTTTATAGTCCACCTACTTTTAATAAGTTCATTGACTTAATGAAATCAGAAGATACAAATATTTTGATGCGGCTTGCAGCTTTTGTATTTCAAGCCCTAAAGTTAAGGAGCGAAATTACAGAATTGTTGTTATTTTAATATGATGATTGTAAATGTACATATATATTATTATTTTGTTTACAATAAGCAACCTGTACAACTTTTTTGGGGCCTATGGCCTTGAATAAGTGAATGAAGCACATTATCGATTAGTTTTTAATAGGTTAATATTTTCTCTGTTCCACTGTATATCAAAGAAAACTTAGAAAGAACCCCAGTGTGGGAATTGAAAGCATGAAATAAATATATAAAAACTTTCCATACAATTAAATACGCATATTAAAGCAAAGACTAGCCCAATGTACATGTCTGTGATTCCGGATTCTCTGCGACCCTTCCATTGAGGGTCACGCAGTAGCCATATTCTCGGGGCTGAGGTATGTCACAAACGTTCTATATTGCAACGACGCGCAGACATGTATTCATTAAAAAAATAATAAATTTGGTAATAATAATAAACTTGTATTTATTGATTTATTTATTTATTGTTTATTATTAATTATTCTGTGTAATGTTATTATTCCGTTATTCCGTTATTCTGGACAGCGAGAATCCAGATGAGAACAGCGCCCTCATCGGTCGATGTGCTCATTAAAATAGTTGTCGCAATAATATCGCGGTAATTGGACAGTTTGACGATTTGTTGTTTTCATTTTGGCTCGTTTTTTGGATCGTTTGGTTCGTTTTTGGCTCGTTTGGTTCGTTTTTGGATCGTTTGGCTCGTTTGGCTAGTTTTTGGGTCGTTTCGTAATATGTCTAAGCCCATCAACAATTGCATTATGATGCTATCAAAATGGCGCGGTCATTAGAGGTCAGTGGGGATGAGCGCTACTGGGACGTCCGGATGGTTCCGGATGTGTCACAGTGTGATAATCCTATGTGCAACAAGAGAACTGGTGATGGTTGTGAACCATAACTGCCTCAGCACAAAGACTGTTGTGTAATACAAGGGAATGTAAAAAGATATGTATTGTAATGTTACCTCTGTGCGTAATTTACAATATACAGTATCTGCATTAACCTTCACTGTTAAGGACAATATGGGATTAGAAACAAGGCTGGGCAAATTTTGCGAAAAAGTACTAGTTAGTTAGAATTACCAGATATTTTGGGATATCGAAATATGGATGATAAACAGCAAGTGATATACATTGTAGTTGTCATGTACACAATCATAATAGTTTCAGAACAGAAAACTGTTTTATTACTGTAAATAAATATGAACAATAAAAACTGAAATTTAGAAACTATGAACAATAAATAAGTACAGTTTCCAGAAAATTATTAACCAAACCATAACATATATAAAAAACACTGTGCTGAGATTCACTTTGAGTATACCTGAAATATAATCTTACAATCGCATATAAGTCGTCAAAACGTATAGTTTTGTGACATAAGTCAAATTTTTTATAGTTTCAATACGCATACAAGCACCCATATATATTTTGACAATAAACCTCTCTTTCGCATTGTACAAATGCAAACAAGACAATAACATGTAAGTGTTGTATAAACCCGAAAAGTCCGGAGTAACAGCGAATACTTCTAGCGAGTCACCCCTCTAAAACCACTTCAACTAGCCAAAGCCAATCACTAATGTGCTGGGTCATTAACTAAATAATAATAATTTCATTAACATTTACACATTCCTCTGAGGGATTAGCAATGATTATAAAAAAATAAAATAAAATAAAAAAATCTAAGCTAATACATTACAGATAAAAAAATATTAAGACTACATTATTATACTATAAAAAGATAGAAAACAAAATGCAAAACTTGACTGTGAAAGAAAATTGTCACTGGGGTTGCTGTCTTATATCAAAACATGTCTTTAGGTACCTTGCTACTGGGAATGTTAGACCAATGTTGGTTTAGCAAGACTATGAATTGTGTCTTTGGTGAAAAATTTTAAGATTCTGTTTTTTGCCATTTCAAATAATATATTTCTATCAGGGGTATAACTTTTGCATGGCATCATTAGGTGATACTCATTCCAATCTTCTACATGTAGTTCATAGACTCTGCCCCCCCCCCCCCCCCCCACCACCACCCCACTCTTTCCGTAGATTTGGTCTAAGTCCTTGATGCGGAAAGAAAGGAACCAGAGTGGATATCCAGCCGCAATGGCGCCGCCATATGGCCTCGGTCATGTGGTTTGTGATGTAAGGGAAAAGAATCTTGGGGTCATGGGGCTTCCCTATATTCTATCTCTCAGTCATTGGCAGAATCACTGATTAATGCCTACAGTTCAAAACAGTCATTTTGACTGATCAGAGTCTATGGTGAGTATGAACTACATGTATGTGAATAGGTGAGTTCGGAGAATCCTCTGCCTAATTTCGACTTCTTGTTAAAAAACGCAAGTCTGATTGCTTTGATATTATTTATTTACATGTATATACACTGTAGGTACTAAACGTGGACCTCTAGCAGATTTGTTCATTTCAAGATGATATCTTCAATTCTCAAAGTTTGGTGAATATATTTGTCATTTTTGGTAAAAAGTGATATTTTCAACTTGTTTAAAACAGCAATTATAATTGCTTTGATACTACAATATATACATATAGGTACCTCAGGTAGACCTCTCTCAGATTTGCTAAAAAATCATCAAAAAAATCATCAAGCATTTCTGGCATTCCAGAACCGGATCTTGGCATTTATGGACAGATTTTGTTCAGTCATATGTTGGTATATACGTTGGACGTTATTAGACCTTGATGCATGTCATTTCAATTTTCAGATTGGATTAAAAATGGATGGCTGGCAGCCATTTTGTTTTAATGAATGTGCTCTTAGAGCCATATCTCTGACATGCTTTGACTGATTATGTTCAAATTTTTTATATTCATTATCCATCATGTTATATATATATAGATGTATTCAAAATGGCCGACTGGTGGCCATTTTGTTTTAATTAATGCTGTCAATGAAACTTTTGGTCTAAAATAAGATTAATACATGTACAGTGTATCTATAGTAATTTTTTTGTTTGTTCTCAGGCTCTATTTTCTGAAGACATTGGTGAAACTCTCAAAACTCAGTTACTAGATATCTTGCAAGAAAATTCATCAGATTTGCTTATTAGTAATACCAGGTAAAATTAATAATTTATTATTCACACATTGTCTTCAGTAGAGAGATGGTTCAGTGCCAACTTGGGATTAGTGTTTTGCCCCTTGTCCAACTAGCAGTACTGCACCTTAAGTATTGCATGTATCCAAAACATGTTCAAAGAGTATGGTTAGATGATGTTTTAACATTTGTAAGCCAACTAATTTAATTTAATTTCTTCATCGATTTGACACATACTGGATGAATAGAGAAAGCCGTAAGTTATCAATAGCGGCATACATGAGAGTTATTAAAAAAATATTCAACAGCGCCGCCACAGATGAATTGCATGCGCTCCCACTTCATGATTGCGCGCACGTTAGTGTTCTGCTATAAATGAGAAAATCTGCTAAAGGGCTATAAAATAGATGGGGTATGACACCGCACATTCTATTTTTGGACACCCCACGTACCTGTTATTCGTAGTTGACAATTGAGTGCCAAATAACCACATCATCATTATTTTAGTGTAAAATGGTACGTAATTTTTATGTGATAGTTTTGAAAAATCTTTATAAATACTAGTACAGAAATAAACCAAATTTTTCATGTACATATATTGAAAACTTTGCTTGATCGAGCCTATTTTTTGAGTTACCTCACCCTGAAATCAGCTTTACAAATATTGTTCAAAATCAGAGTCACCCAGGAAGTCGGTCAGTAGCTGCAGTATTGCAAGGGTATATTGTTGTTTTATTGCCGGTAAGATTATTTCGCCCACATCAAACTAACTTTATTAATGCACAGATGGCAGCTACACATCTGGTTACAGCGATGCATCATGAGTGACTGCACAACAGCGATTATTAATTAAAAGTTTCTGCGTTTCACAGCAAACATTCAATATTGAGCTCAGATTAGTGAATTATGTTTTTGAATAATTTAACATGGTGTGTACCTTGATTTATAAACTGCAGACATGCATAATAATCATGGTACATGGACACGTAAACAATGGTATGAGCATTTGAAGAAAAATTGTAGGTCACATGTTCTCTTGGTTAGCTTTGGTTGTGTCATACCCTGTCTATTTATTTTGAAGAGTGGAGTTAAAGTGTCCTACATGCAAACCATTTTCAAAAAGCGCACTGCCATGTCTTGTACATGTACGTGCTAGACGTACGTTTTCTAAAACTCTGAGTTCGAGCAAGACGGAAAACCAATACATGTACGAGTTTGAGTCACCACAGCAATGCTCGTAGTACTGTTTTTGACTCCCATGTGCGAAGCACAAAATGGGAGTCTTTGCAGTTAGTGTGTCTGTATGTGTGTGTGTGTGTGTGTGTGTGTGTGTGTATGTGTGTATGTGTGTATGTGTGTCCGACTGTTCCACTGCTATCTCAAGAACCATACATCAGTTTTTGATGAAACTTGGTGCATAGATGCTCTGGGCCAATGCGCAGATTTGATTAGGTTTTGGTAAAAATCCATGCTCGTTAATTACCTAATTTGCATGATAATTAGCTAATTTTTAGCTGTTCTATGACTGTTCCACTGATATCTAAAGAACCACTCATTGGATTTTGATGAAACTTGGTACATAGATGCTCTGAACATATGCGCAGATTTGATTAATTTTTGGTAAAAACCCGTGCATATTAATTACCTAATTTGCATGATAATTAGCTATTTTTTAGTGGTTCCATGACTGTTCCACTGATATCTAAACAACCACTCATTGGATTTTGATGAAACTTGGTACATAGATGCTCTGAACTAATGCTAGGTTTTGATTAGTTTTTGGTAATAATCCGTGGATACTAATTACCTAATTTGCATAATGATTAGTCAATTTTCGGTTTTTCCACTGATATCTCAAGTACTAATCATCACATTTCAATGAAACTTGGTACATAGATGTCATACGACACTGCACAGACCTGATAGTTTTTATGGTAATATCAGTACATATTAATTACCTAATTTGCATAATTAATTAATTTTCAGCATTTGATATAAGTAGTTAGCATTACATTTCAATGAAACTTGGTACTTACATACTCAAGGACTATGCAGAGATTGATAGTTTTAGGGTAAATAATTGTGCATATTAATTACCTAATTTGCATAATTAATTTTCAGCTTTTCTACTGATATCTAAAGTACTAATCATCACATTTCAATGAATCTAGAATTATGCAGACCCAATTAGTTTCCGGTAAATATTTGTGCATATTAATCACCTAATTTGCATAATTAACCAACTTTCACACTGATATCTCAGGTACTATACATCACATATCAATGAATGTACATGGATGCTGTAGGACAATAGACAGACCTGAATAATTGTGGGTTAAAATCTGTACATATTAATTACCTAATTTGCATAATTAACCAATTTTAAGCTTTCACACTGATATCTAAAGTACCGTAAAAACTCAAAAATTTTGACCGGTTTTAAATAATTGGTGTTAGAAATGTGACGTGTTTTTAGAGTCAAAATTAAGGTGCATTTTCGGACGGTCGAATTTTTCAGAATAGAAATCAGCAAATGAAAAAATGGGGATGATAGACAGTGTGCTTCATTAGTTTTTAAAAAATGCAATGTCCGTCAATTGACGTAAACTTCCTCATGTTTCACGGTAAAAGCAAAGGTCGTGGCCGAGTTGTAACTCAAAATCCAAACAAAGTCATCAATCAGTGAGTATTATGACAAGCAAAACAAAACATCAAGACGCGGAGAAGAGGTCAGCACAAAACTAATAGGTCAAAAGACAAAGCTGTCTCGCACTACCTAGGAAAACTTGCGAATGTTCGAAGTACAGGTACCCATTGGACAAAAGATACATGGAAGTTTAGCAAACTATCTCCCCGACCCAGTGCAATGTATCCGGTTAGAACCAAAGCTCACGTGTCCCTTATTTGAGGGACCAAATTCTGCCGTAAATTCGCCCTTGGATTAAAAAATAAAATGGGATTTAAGAAAATAAAAAGGGACTTTTAAGGTGTATTTTGGCGTCATTTTTCGGACATTTCAATCAATCCTGCCGGCTAAAATAGAGTCTAAGTTTTACCGTAGTCATTGACGTCTGTCTATTCAAGAGTACACGTGTATGATTTTTATCGTGACTAGCGTGAGCGGGTAAGCTTCCTTTCGAGAATGAGCTGTTATCACTGTGAACAATGTTAAATTATTATTCAGATGACCAGTTTATTTTTTAAAAACAACTAATTTTTTTATTTAAAAAAAATCATGCCGTTTTCGCATCAAAATCCAAGCCAAAATATCGTACTACAACATCAATCTCTTCCGCATTGCGTTCAATAACATTAACATATTTAAATAAGCTATGGTAATTTGAACACGTTGGCATCATCCAGCTTTTTGATTGGTTAATTAGCGATTTGACCTATTTGACCTAAGAGAACATGACGGATATCCTACAGCATCAAACGTTTATACGAGACCGGAATCATTCGCTTACGATGAAACTAAGTTGACTTTTTTTTGTATTTCATAACCATTCAACAAATTTATTTTGTGTACATTATTATAATCACTACTGAGTACAGTAATAATCAACAATTCAGAAACGCAGCATGCCGAGATTTTTGTGTTCGTTTTTATTTGAAACTTCGTTTATTTAGAATATATTTTCGTTACCAATAAAATAAAAATCTCTCAGTCAATCAGAAACCCGGATTCATGCCTTCGAGGAAGGTCCCGTTTGAACGCTCACATCGTTTTTTTTTTCGTTTGGGAGAAAACTAAAACTGGTCTCAATTTTCGAATAAGAATGAGTCGGCAATTTTTAGTGGAGTCGAAAATTTTGAGGTAAATAAAACACCGAAACCCGGCAAATAAATAGGCGGTCGAAATTTTGGAGTTTTCACGGTACTAATTATTCCATTTCAATGAAACTTAGTACAAAGATGCTCTAGGACAATGTACAAACCTAATTAGTTTGGGGTAAAAATCTGTTCATATTAATTCCCTAATAAGCATAATAATTCATAATTTTTTGGTTCTAATCACATTTCAATTAAACTTGGAGACATAGATTTTCTGTTACATTGCGCAGACCTCATTAGTTTTACACTCAAATCTGGTCATATTAATTTTCTGATTTGCATAATTAGTTTTCAGCTAAGTAATTTCGAATTATATTTAATGTGTCTCCAATACTCTCAGCACATGGGAGTTCTTTCTAAGCTTTCTTTGATTTCATTTCTAGAATGTTACTTATAACTTATTTTATCCAAGAAGGAAAATATTCATGTATTATTTCTAGTATTGTATTAACCCAGGAACTGTTACCTACTGTCCTTGGGCACAACTGTATCACTATATGCTCATTGTATCATTGTTTCATCTAAATCAGTCAATGTTAAAGAAGTGAAATTGCTGAGACAAACACAAACATGGCAAGAATAATGGTCAATAAGATTGATGTTCAGCTTATCTGTTTTCTTTAGTCAATTGGTACATCCAAAAAATGGCATTCATGTTTATGTAATATTTTTTGTGTGTTTTTCAGTGTGGAACAGACTATTGGCTCACTAACAAATATCTATCATCAGACTAGCACAGAAGAAGCATCATTTTACAAAAGCCATATACTTGTTACCATAACAACCATACTTATTGAGCATAATCAGTTGGTACGTCTTTTGTTTTGTTTATCACACTCAATCTAAAGCAATGAGTTTTTGTTTCATTTTTAGACCTAAAACATTATCGACAGATGCCATTTTGTGCCATTTATATTGGCTATCTGTGTAGGCTTTCAGCCAGCAATATTATTTGGTTTTGACTGAACAGCAACTTTTGAGTAAATATGATAACAAAATCCTACTGGAATAGTGCCTGAAAATATCTGTATTTATAATTCCTAGTAGAATGAGATTATCTAATGCTAATGTTGTTCGGTTCTGAACATGGAAAATTGCCAAAAAACTGCATACAATTATTTCCGGTTTTGACAAATACCGGATCAACAGTCAAATTTACACAGTGGAAATTAAAGTTCATAGTTGTTTGAAAAAAGCTTCTCAGGTCTCTATTTGCACGTTCATTGCCATCTTCGTCAAAGTCAAACCCTCAAAGTCCAAGTCGGCATCACTGTCACCATCCAACAAAATCCCGACAGCTTCGTCTTGAAGTTCGTCCATGTCGGCTCAAACAATTTTGACTTAGCACTTTTAATCCATGGATTTCGCTGTCTGTAAGCTTGGCATGTCTAATCACAATAAAGAGACAAGAAAAATGGGGTCGCGTACAAATGACTCTTCTCTATCATGTTTGACCTTTAAGCTTTACTGATTGGCTAAGAAATTACATCACTACTTGTGTTCCCTCATAGAGGTCAAGTCATCGGCGTGACATTGCGAAATTGCTGGCCCCAGTTATGGATTCGCGAGCTGCTACTAAATATTTTATAAAGCCAAAACAACGTGCTTTCAACCACTCTCCGGGGTACGGGTTGTTACAATATTTGCAACATTGGTTTCATTGTCGATGACACTAAATCTGAACAAGTGTGACACTTGCTTCATTGCTCTTGATACTGTAAGATTTGCTTGAATCGTTTCCAAGGAAACACAAACTAATGAGCCTTTTTCCTGGCCACGAGGTATTTCAAAAAGCGAACTACCATTTCTGCTTCAATATACATTTTGTACACTTGCTGATTGTTATGATTCTGATAAAAAAATCTTGAAACATAAATGTAAACTACATAAACTACGGTGCCCTGAAGGCAGAGCACGAAATTCCCTATTTTGCTGTCATGGCTATTTTGCATTCACCCCTCATTTTATGCAATTGACGAAGTCAACTGTTGATACAACGAACAGAAAATAGATTTTGCTATTTTTATATTACAAGTGTAGAAAAAGACCCCCTGGGTGTATGGACATGGCCTTAATTTCTTTATTATATCAAAATTAGGGGGTGGGCGTTTGCCTGGGCATGGGCGCTTATCCGGACAACTATGGTAGTATTGTGAATACAGTAGACAAAGCATTGTTATTCAACAAAGAGTTTAGGTAATACAGCAGTTTTGAAAGTAATCTATGCTAGTTTTAAGGCAGCTTAAAGTTAACATAATTTTTATGTTACGCTTGAACCATACTATATGTACATGTACATTGCATTATGGGATACAACTGTATACTAGTATACTGTTCATGTATTGTAACTGAAACATAGTTAAATTAAACATCAATTCTTAGAATATTAGAATTCTCTTCATCGTCCGTCGTCGGCGGCAGCGGCGGTGTCAACTTTACAATTTTAACTTCTTCTTCGAAACCGTGAGTCAGAATGTATTCAAGTTTGATATGCAAGTACCTTGGGTAGATATCTCTCAGATTTGTTCATTCCATGTCAAAATCTCAAATTTTATATTTTTGCTGAATATTTTTGTGATTTTTGGTCAAAATTGATATTTTTGACTTCTTCTTTGAAACCGTAATTTTGAATGCTTTCTAATTTGGTGTATATAGGCAC
This sequence comes from Saccoglossus kowalevskii, assembly GCF_978046115.1. NCBI lineage: Eukaryota > Metazoa > Hemichordata > Enteropneusta > Harrimaniidae > Saccoglossus > Saccoglossus kowalevskii. The sequence continues at coordinate 38,312,069 of NC_140650.1, forward strand.
CTTGGGTAGATCTCTCTCAGATTTGCTCATTTCGTGATGATATCTTTAATTATCTAATTTGAATGAATTCTTTTGTCATTTTTGGTAAAAAGTAATATTTTCAACTTCTTGTTAAAAACCGCAAGTGCAATTGCTTTGATATTATACATATATAGGTACTACATGTGGACATCGCTCAGATTTGTTCATTTCGTGATGATATCTTCAATTATCCAATTTTAGTGAATATTTTTGTCATTTTTGGTAAAAAGGGATATTTTCGAATTTTTGTTGAAAACAATTGCTTCTAATGATATTTTCAGATCTTTAATTGAAATGTGTAATTGTATTGCTAACAGCGGAGCTATCTCAGCTGACAGGCTGCTTGTTTTAGAAAATTTAGTTTGACCTTTCCTAATTGTATATTTTACACATATAAAAGTCTATTTACTCTAAAATATAGCTGGAATTAATTTTCGCTGAAAAGACTTTTTGTGTGTTTTGTATGGTGTTTTTTACTGATTTTTCACTGATTTTTGATGAGTTGAATATAAAATATAGTAAAAAAGGATTTTATTTTCACTGAGTAATGCCTTTAGCGAAAATAAATTCCAAGCAAAAAGTATTTTACCATTATTGTTTCACCTTCAGGAACATCAAACTAAATTGTTTCTAGAGTTTGTTGACCTACTGCTTGGTGTGATAAGTCGAATCAATGATGGTGCAAGTAGGCAAACCAGAAGGACTGCTTGTGAATGCATGAAAGAAATAGAAATAATTTACCCTGTAAGTATATTGTATGATGATTGAGGATTTAATGACTTTACATGTATGTGTGATCATGAAACAGAGGTCTTGAACTTGGAATTGCCTGTTTATTTTAGCATGCAGTACTACTGACAGTTCTAGAAAGATCACCTACATCTATACTAAGTCTAAGCATATTTATAGGAAACATCGCCCCCTCAAAATATCGCCTATGGTTGACATAAAATAAACAAATAATAAATAGAAAGCATAAAAACTAATGTGGTAGTAAATATATTATATATAAACAGGATACAAATTGACATTGACTTTCAACTACATGGCCCTGAAACACAGTCCCTCCACAACCGGTTATGAAACGCTATTGTCAAAAGGTGTGAACGAGCTTAGATCGAGAAACAATGCATGTTTCAGCCTTCCAGCTGAAGTGATGACGTCATAGTTCACGCTGAAGCGCTCACACTGAGGTCGGTCGTTGGTCGAGTCGGAGAAATCAACGTAGTGTAATAGTTTCTTCAAATATATTTCGTAATTGACGCTATTATTTGAGTTTATTTAGTTGCCATTAACATCTTGAGTGAATATTAGGTCGTGTATGTCGTTTTTATCCGAGGTATCAAATGATTTGTGACTGGGAACTTCAGGCGCAGTTTTAGAATCGGTCATTGCATTTGTGTTATGACGATGTCGGTAGTTTTGTCTCAAATTGTTGACACTTTATCGAATATATAATGATAATTTTTCGAATTATCTTAAAATTGAATAGAATTTTACCAGGTTAATTCAGTTTATTGCGTTATAGGACATCGTTTATTTTGCAACTCGTTTTTTTTTTTGTGTGTAAAACAAAATGGCTGCCACTCGGTAGATCGGTTTCATTTTTGAAAACGTCGTGATTTCGTCGCTGATTATATACATATATTCATCAATATTTACTGATAGACAGTAATGCTAGTTTTCTGTTCACATTTATTTTTATTTTGTGTATGTTGTTTCTTAAAACGATTTTGGATTGTCGCCCGTCATTGCTTCGTCCACTGTTGGCTCGTAATCTAAATCAGACTCCACATCGCGGCTTTCCTCCTCTAAATCTGATGGCCAATCGACATTTTCATCGTCAAAATCGACGAAATCATCGTAGTATTTCCACATCACACTAATATTTTAGAGCGATCACGGAAGTAAAGACTATGTTGACACGAATGAAAACATTGAAAGTACGCATGCGCACTAAAGAAACGCAATGCTTTGTGGGAGAAATTACATCATCGGATATGCTAATTTTATGTTAATCTTGGGGAAAGATAGCAGAACGTCCGTATTTTACCGCTAGCGAAATAAACAAAGATTAAGCTGTTAAATAAACAACAGATTAACCAAAACACGCATTGTAACAATAGATATCTGACCATTTCATAACCGGTTGTGGAGGGACTGTGCCTGAAATTATTCACAGCGAACAGGGATGCTTTCTAATTCTATTCATACGTTGACCCAGGGCGTTTGTTCAGATAAATTTGGAACTTTATTTCTAAAGTAAAAGAAGCTGTCAACATGGGGTTTTAATTAATAAAAATTATCATGAATTCCAAACAAAGCTTTGAGAAGAATAACAAATTCTGATATGGAAGCAAAATCTATTATTCATGGTTGGATAATTTCCACATTTATTTTTTACATGGGCAGAAATGTTCCATCACTCTTCTCAAAGGGCGGCAGTCGTCATGCTGCGTCCTGTTCGATATGGGACTCATAGCGACGTATACAACGCGTGTAAAATACATTGTTTATTAGTCCCCATTCGGTCGAAGTCCGAAAATGGGGAGTTATAATTCGGTCTACGTGCGTCTGTGCATCCGTCCGGAGTCATATCTCAGAATCCCTTGGACCGATTCCGTTCATTCATTGCACGTGTCCAGTACTTTACGTGGGACATATGCACATACAGTGGTTTAGCGATTCAATTCAAAATGGCTGACTGGCAGCCATCTTGTTTTTTGAAAATGTTGTATTTTGAACATGCTTTGTCAGTTGTCATTCAAACTTGGTACATAGATTATACATGTTAGGATACATGTCCATGACGATTTATTTCGCAATTGGATCAAAGATGGTCAACTGGCAGGCATCTTTTTTTTTTTTATGCGGTATCTTGGATGTGCTCTGTCAGTTATGATTCAAATTTGGCACATACATGTACTTTATACATGTTAGGATGCATGTCCATCTGGTCAAGGATGGTCGATTGACAGCCATCTGACTTTTTGGCCTTACTCCTATATTTCCACAATTTATGTACCATTTTCATTCGTATTTGGCACATATATCATACATACATGTATCAGTGTGTTTCATAATCAGATCAACGATGGCCGAATAACGACTGTTTTTATTTTTGGCCATATTACTACTTTATGGAACACGTGTTTTGATGTAAATAAACAATCTGTTGTATACGCCACTTGGAACTCAAGTTTCAAGTACACACTCACAACAACCCCTCCGCTTTAATATGACGAGCACAGAGAGAACTTTCAAAAATTTAACGGGGACTGTCATTTTCAATGACTTGTTTACATGAAATTCGAACATGTGCTGCGCGACAACCACCACGCTTTAATTATTTTACACAAGAAAGCCATCACTGCACACATGTATGTAAATGTATGATGTCTGTAACCCCAGGTGCCCAGGTCCCACACAAAATCAGTTAAGGATGTACATCTTCCTTTCATAGAAATGTTTTCAAACAGTTCAACATTTGTGTAATATATTTTAATGAATTTTTAGAAATGAAAGGAAAAGCTGTTTTTTCGGCAAAGATAATGCATACAAATTTCAGTCTGTTGCAAAATTTATTGTAGAGCTCAACTATGTCAGATGCACCTAAAATAAAGTGAAAGGAATGTTTGTATAATCCAAGAATGCAACAACTTTTCTTAAAGGCCCAGGTATACTATAAATACGCTTCTAAACAATAGGGATTGTTTCCTTGAAAGTAATACTGTTGTAAACAGCTCCAGCCAAGCTCTGGTGAAGACGCAATTTCTCGAATTTAAAGAGTTGCTAGAGAGAGTACGAGCCAGAAATACCCCTAGTCATGTTTTAATGATATGAATACTGTGTTTTAATAGTATTGTTTACTGTTTACTCTTACTTGATGATAAAGAGTGTATTCCGGAAATATCACAGCATATGATGGTAAATGGAACAGCAATGGAACTCAAACCAGACGATCCTTTTGTTTAAGAAAATGGCAAATTCATGCCATAACTGTGTGGCCATAGCTAAATCAGGACAATTTTTGTTTTCTCTTAAATTACATTTTTTAACGCGACTACTAAATCTAGCCTTCACAGTCACGCTAACAGTATGAGAACAAATGACTAAACATATTTATATTAGGTAATACAAGTTCCGACTTTCCTTGTCTAACCAGCCATGTGAACATAAGGAAATTTACAGTAGCATATAGCAGTTTTAGTTTGCGTCATAAGTGGTCGGTCATCAGGTTTTCGCAGCAGTGATGCATCGTTTCAAACTTATTATCTTTACTATTGCCTAGTAGCAGCATTTATGCGCATGACAGCATGCTATGCATACGTGCATCGTGATCATCACTGTGGAATCATAGTTCAATGATACAAGGGTGGGAAATGAAAATGATATGTCATTCTGCATTTCAGATGAACACTTTTGTTGAAATAACACGTTTCATATCTGCTTGTCATTACGGAATGTCTATCACTGGGCAAAATCATTGATATGTCATTGTATATGCAGATATACATTTTGTGTATATTCACGGTATTCGTTCAGTATATGCAGATATGATTATGTATACAAATCGTGAAATGTACGTACATATGCACTGTGTATTTTGACGATTTCTTTCACCAGTGCCAGTCTTTGATGGCACCCAGCATATACAAAGTCTTGTAGTACAATTTACGTTGTTTACGAAGTCTGTATATTTACGCATACGTGGAGAATACTGTGTGTGTGTGTGTGGCATTTTCCAGTCTTATTTGGGATCACATGTGAGTTGCGATCACGGCCACCAGTACTTATAATAAATAATTGCTGGAACTGTTGAATCACCAGAGTTGGTACAGAGACAAGAATTGATGGTGTGCAGGTGCACATCAAGTTATTTTTTTGATTTGCCAAAGTTTCACTGTGTTTTTCTTTGATTTTTAACATTTTACTAGCAAAATTGCTGGAATATCAGACTTTTCCCGAAATTACCAGAGTTTAATCAGAGTTTTGATGATGAATGTGCAGTTCTCGTTTCGGTGGAAATCACCGGCATTTTCGTGCGAGGATATTGTATCCCAGAATTGTATCTTTCTTTGCGCAAAGTTTATATCGTCAATTTCATAGGTAAGAAACTTTGCTTATTATGGTATTTATACACTTTTAATTATCGTTTGTGACTCTGGTTTTGTGATCGTGAGAAACTCTTGGTAACCTGGTGAGAGCTTTGCCAGAAAAAACTGCCTTTCTATTATTGTTGTAAAAAGAGATTATGTATTGTGTAAATTGAAAGTTTACCTTAGCAAGAGGCTTGCAGTGTTCTCTCCGGGATTCAAACATCATGGCTAGCTTGCCAGACTCCGCCATGCTCAAAATTGCCATGCTTGATTTTCGCCCATTTACATTTGCTATGATTTCCACAGCTATTGTTCTATGAGATGCATCCTTGCTGCACTGTTTTCTCTCAAAACTAAATTAGACGCAATACACAATTTGTCCATCACCTTGTCACTATCACTTTTTGGCAAATTAATACGACCGATACTTGTTTATAGTAGTGATGTATGGGGTGACGAGTTCTCATCCAAATCACCAGTTGAGGACATTAATGTTCAATACTGTAGATATCTCTTTCGAGTTTCCCAAAAAAACCCAATTATGGGAATTTACAGCGAGTTAGGGAGATATATTTTATAATACAGACTTGCTGAATAATATTAAACAGGAATGTTTAATTGATATAAGTGATAAATTAACTTCAACAGAAATAAATATTACCAAGTCCAACCTCAATCATAAATTTACATCCCATTGGAAAGAAGAAATTCACAGTGATATTCGTGAAAAGTCTGAGGAAAAAAAACAAATGCAGAACTTACAAAACATTTAAATTCAATATCCGTATGGAACCATATCTCATCAATAACAAAAATATTGATTTGAAAAATGGTCTGGCTATGTTCCGTCTGAGTGACCATGCCCTCAAGATTGAGACTGGCAAACACTATTGTACTCCACTCAATAACAGGGTTTGTGACATGTGTAACCAAGGTACCATTGAAAATAAATTTCATTTTATGGTGGAGTGTCCCAAATACAATAATAGATGCAGTGTTCTATTTGATACAGATGCTGATGTGATTGACTCCTTTCACAACCTGCTTCCTGAAGAGCAGTTCACTGCACTGTTGAATAATGATAGTATTTTCATCCAGGTAGCACAGTATATCAACAAATGCTTTGAAATTAGACAACAAATTTTGGATTAATATACATCTTTCTTTTAGAAGGAATTGTTTTTTGTTTGTTTTTTCCATTAATATTCTGTTTTTGTAGATTAGTTTATTTTTTATAACTTCCTTATTAGTGTATTGATACTGTATACTTTTATCTGTAACCATTGCTATGTTCACAAGGCAGCATTCTATTGGAGCCAAACTACTGCTTCTGCCACATATTAACAGGAGATTATCTCCAATGCATTCATACGGTTGGGAGCCGAACAAGAGCTGAGATCTGCCAGAGTTTGATTCAGTTCAATCAGAGCCGAACAGTGCCCTGGAATATTTAGTATAAAAAAAATGGACTGAAAACGATTTTGGTGTCGTGTTTGTGTTTTTCTTTACGTGGCACGATGCCGTTGAGCTGGGAGAAAAAAAAGGAACAGTCAAGAGTCTGAGCATGGAGGTAGAAAAGACAATGCACTGGTGTACTAATTTAGGTATCCTGAATAAACAGGAAACACGGCAGCTAAAATGTGTTACAGCCTATTATTCGCTTAAGTTATTGTTCATTATGAGCAGGAAAATTAGGGACTCTGATTGAGATGGATAGTTCTTAACGACGGCCATGTTTTTTTCTAATGTTGACAATGCAGTATGCAAATTACCAGCACACGTGTGAAGCTACTAAAGCCTGGCACAAAAAAAAATGTGCCGGCACATTAGATACGTTCATCTTGCCACTTAGAGCTGCCAGTTTGGGACCCAAATATATGTGTTGTCATTTTTGTTATAGTCGCAAACTGAACTCAAGATTTTGCCTCGACTGAATTTGCGATCTGTGGCATTCCCAGTTGTGGTAGCGCTTTGAAGTGGGGTTGAAGCTGAGGGCAAGCGTTCGCAAAGAGCTGGTATGCGTTGCTCTAAAAGTGGAATCCCCAGCCAAAGCTAGCGATGTGTTTGTTTTTCATGAGTGATAAAAATCCTTTTTTCCTTGGTAAGGAAACGAGGCTTGCCTCCTATCGCGGACTGAGAAAAATCGAGAGTTGCCACGGTCGGACTCCCTGCTCAATGTAGCAGAATTGACGACTGAGGCAATTAAGACCTTCACAGTCGTTCATTGTTGAGGTGACGTTTTCTCCCAATGTGGAGTCAGTTTCTCCGTGCGATAATTACCGAGGCGGGCATGCATCATTCCACACTTTGTCAGGGGAATGCAGTTGCCAGTCACCATGGATACCAACATTGGTAGACAGTGTATTCCTACTCTGCGAGGGAGGCCTCCAGTGTTGGTACTCCTGTGCAGGGTTGTATGAAGCCCCCTATTATTATTATTATTTATTAATGCCTATTGTCCCCAGTGTTCTCCCCAGACTTCATGTCAAGCATCACGGCCAATTTGCATAACAATGCATCTAATTTGCATAATTTTTATTTGCATAATAATCAGTTTTTCCCAACAAATATTGTCAATCTACAATTAATTAAAGACAAGATATTTTTATATCTGATAAATTTTATATCATTTTACTGCATTGTATTTTTTGTTTTTGTATCAAGTCAAATAAAGTTTGAAATGGAACATCATAAAAAGGAAAAAAAAATTGAAAAACTTGTGTTATAGCCAGTCAGTGAATATACTGTTATCCATGGATGTAACTGGTTCATCATTGTGTATAAGTTTTAGTGCCCATGTCACTGTCGGTTCATATAAACGTCGGGGAAAACATTTTTTGGTTAAATATATAAAGTCGGCAAGATATCGAAATATGTTGAAATTAATAAATCAATAATTAAAAAAAAATTCTACAATGGCAGTTCGGCGATTTTTCATTGCAATATACCTTGTGAGTACAACGCTACGATCACCGTAACATTGTCAGCTGACGGCATTGCGTTGGACGGGTATTCACCGCTGCTATTGCGATCATCGGTATCTGACTTTTTGGTGTGAAATACACAAATTGTTTCTTAAAACGATTCATTGATGTTAATAATCATAAGCATTACATCTAAATTGCCAACGAGATGTTGTTTTTAAACATCGCGGAAAATCATGCATTCTGCGCCGCCATCTTTGTTACCTCGATCAGAACCCCCTGATACCCCAGCATGCATCGGTCACAATGTTGCAACGTGCATTATGTCGCCTTAGGGCGGCGTTTTTCTGTACTAAGGTACCCTATGAATGGGGTATTTCCAGAGGTCAGAGTTTGTTTTGTCTCATCCCGTCTCATCTGCTGTTGAAATATTCATACTTTTCTTTCCAATGCGACTTAATTTCTTTTTTTAATTTTGGAGTAAATAATGTCACCAGCGATTGAGTGATAACAAATCAGAGTTCAGCAAATCGGGGTTGATCTTCCCGACGTACGCCGTGACTTGTTTTGTCACATTGTTGCCGTTGCGTGCAATGGGCAAATTATTGCTATTCCAGTAATTTTTTTTTTTTATTTGGAGGCTCTGCACTTTTGAAAGACTTCGCAACATATTGCAGACTTCCGTTTTTATCACTGACTTTGTATGGCTAACAAAAGCGGGATTACCTAAATCGATCAATACATGTTATTGTTTTAAATACGTGCAAGACGAGACTGACACTTGTAAACAAAAATATAAGCATCACGGCTGAGTGACCAAGCGTCACGGACAAAGGGCAAGCATCACGACCGAGTGTCCAAGCGTCACGGTACCGTGTCGCTTCAGAGGCCTGGGGAGAACACTGGTCCCTCCTGGGACATAGGCCACCAACAAGATTTCTCCAACCAGGCCAGTCCTGTGCCAGACCCTTCACTTTCTCTCCAGGTATAGCCCAACCTTCGGACATCAGTCTCTAGATCCCGTCGGCAGGTATTTCTTGGACGGCCCTGTTTCCTTTTGCCCTGTGGGTTCCAGCTGAGTGCCAACCTTGTGATGTTTTGGGTTGGTTTTCGAAGGGTGTGTCCTAGCCATCGCCAGCGTCTCTATAGTATTTCCTGTTCAATGGGTTGCTGACTTGTTCTTTCCCATAACACCTGGTCTGGCCGTATGTTCTTTAGCTGGTTGAAGGCTGCCCTCGCTTTGCTAATTCTGACTTGTACATCGGTGTCTGTCCCTCCTGATTTATCTATGTTACTCCCCAGGTAGGTGAAGCTCTCCACTTCTTCTAAATTTTTACCTCCCAATGTGACTTGGTTTGTGTTAGTTGCATTTATCCTAAGTACCTTTGTCTTTGTTAGTCCCCGTGCGTCTGTGCGTCCATGCATCCGTGCGTCCGTCCGGAGTCATATCTCAGAATCCCTTTGACCGATTCCGTTCATTCTTTGCATGTGCTTAGTACTTTATGTGAGACATATGCACATGCAGTGGTTTAGCGATTGCATTCAAAATGGCCGACTGGCAGCCTTCTTGTTTTTTGAAAATGTTGTATTTTGGACATGCTTTGTCAGTTTTCATTCAAACTTAGTACATAGATTATACATGTCAGGATACATGTCTATGACGATTTATTTTCACAATTGGATCAAAGATGGCCGACTGTCAGCCATCTTGTTTTTTGAAAATGTTGTATTTTGGACATGCTTTGTCAGCTTTCATTGAAATTTAGTACATAGATCATACATGTTAGGATACATGTCGCTGACCGTTTGTGAGTTCCTGAGTCTGTCCGTCCGTCCATGCATCAGTCTGTCCAGAGTCATATTTCAGAATCGAGTTTACCGATTTCGTTCATTCTTTGCATGTGCCTAGTACCTTATGTGGGACATATGCACATGCAGTGGTTTAGCGATTCGATAAAAAATGGCCGACTGGCAGCCATATTGATTTTTGAAAATGTTCTATTTTGGACATGCTTTGTCATGCAATAAAAGTTTCTCTTTAAATTTTGTACAAAGATAGTATAGCAAGGGATACATGCGCACCAACATTATTTTTGTGATTCGATTCAATATGGCCAGCCAATGCCCAATTTTCATATAAAAGTGCCAAATCGTAATTTTTTCATTTTCGGAGTTGTTTCTCAGAGATGACTAGGCCAATTTGGATCAAAGTTGGTATGATGATCATACATATTGGGTTATAGTTGCATGTCATATTTTTTCTGTGATTCAAACTAATATGGTGGACTGGTGGCCATTTTGTTTTTCATACCCATGCCTACTTTCTCATGAATGCAGTGAACATTTCTGTTTAAATTTCGTACAAAGACAGTATACATGTACCAATAGATACATTAACATGAACATTATTTTTGTGATTTGATTCAATATGACTGCCCAATGTTCAATTCTCGTGTAAAAGCACTAAATCATAATTTTTTACAAATCCATCTCCTATTAATGGTTTCAATCTAATCTCAATGACTTCAGCAGCATCAAATTGATATGTCAGATCACAAAATCTTGGACGGGGACTGTGTCATTAACAATGACTTGTTGGGTGTATGTTAAGGCCAATTCTGGTAGAGTTGTAGCTGACTGTATCTGTCTTGTCTTGCATCTGCTGTTGTGTATGGGAGAGCAGAGCAAGGTCATCCGCAAAATCCAGGTCATCCAGTTGTCCCCAGAGAGACCACTGGATACCATTTCTCCTGCCCTTGGTTGATGTTCTTATTACCCAGTCAATGGTAAGAAGAAACAGGAAAGGTGACAGCAAATAGCCCTGTCTGACACCAGTCCTAACGTGGAAGACATCAGTCAGCTGTCCTCCATGGACAACACGGCAGGTCATACCCTGGTATGAGTTCTTGATGATATTTGTGATTTTATCTGGTATGCCATTATGCCTCATGAGATTCTAAAGAGTGGGCCTATCAATGCTATCAAAGGCCTTCATGTAGTCTAAAAATTTGATGTACAACGAAGAGTTCCACCCGAGTGATTGTTCTATAATGCGTAAAGTTGTTATCTGGTCTATGCAGCTTCTTCTCGTCCTAAAACCAGCCTGCTCGTCACATAGGATTTCATCCACCACGTCATTTATTCTATTGAGAAGAATGCGGTTAAAAACTTTTCCTGGTATTGAGAGCAGTGTGATCCCCTTGTAGTTTTCACATTGACTAAGGTCACCCTTCTTTGGTAGCTTTACAAGATAGCCCTCCTTCCAATCTATCGGGGTGTTTTCCTCCTTCCAAATGCTCTGGAAAAGTGGGTAGAGGATTTCCACATTTACTGCAACATTTTGCTTTTAGAACCTCAGCTGAAATACCATCTGGTCCGGCAGATTTACCCATCTTCAGCTGTGTGATGGATCTACGTATTTCTTCTTTTGTTGGTGGACTGCAGTCAATAGGTAGGTTGTTATCAACTGGTGGAATCTCTGGTGTGTCATGCGGGCCTGGCCTGTTCAGCAGCTCTTCAAAATGCTCCTTCCACCTCCTCTTCTGACCTTCATCATCCGTGATGGCATTTCTCTCCTTATCTTTCACTGGTCGTTCCGGTTTGTTGAACTTGCCCGATAGACTCCTTATGATTGAATACAGTTCTCTCATATTCCCGTTGTGATATGCTTCCTCTGCTTCATCTGCAACTGTCTCCATATAGTCTTGTTTGTCTTTCTTTATCCCCTGTTTGACAGATTTGTTTATCTTTGTGTTTTCTTGTTGAGCTTTTGACTTCTGAGACCTTGTTCGACTGTTGTTGATGGCTGCCTCCTTCTCCCTTTGTTCTTCAACCTTCTTCAAGATTTGTTGAGACATCCACTCCTTGTGTTTGCGTCTCACTGGGCCAAGTACTTCTTTACATGCTTCAGTAACGGAATCCTTTATTCCTACCTACCTCCTCCCACTGACCCATCCTCTATCATTAAATCATTAAGTACTTCAAACCTGTTCTGTAACTTAATGTTGAAATCCTCTAGTTTCATCGAATCCTTCAAGAGTGCGACATTATATCTTGGTATATTGCTCTTTTGTCCAGAAAGGTCTCTCCTAAGTTTGAGTTTGACGTGTGACACAAGTAGATGGTGATCCGTTGCTACATCCGCTCCTCTTCTGACTCTTACATGTACATCTTGAAGAGATCTGCAGAACTTCTTATTTATTCAAATGTGGTCTATCTGATTCTCTGTGACTGCATCCGGAGATACCCATGTTGCCTTGTGGATCCTTTTATGTTGGAAAACACTCCCGCCTATCACTAACTGGCTTGAAGCGCAAAAATCCACAAATCTTTCCCCATTTTCATTTCTCTCTCCAACACCTTCACGCCCAATTTGATTAAAATCTGATGTAGTGTACAGGCTTTAATTATTTTGGCTATAAACTTATTTTAATTTTATTTTTTATTACTTTTGTTATTAATGCCTTTTTATTTTATTATTATTTTACTTTGATTTTGATTTTGTGTTTTTTTTATTCTGCCCTACATACATCTGATCCGACGCCTATGTAAGTCCCGTTCAAATCTCGCGTAAGTAACAGCCAATCACAGCCCCCCTTTTATACAGGCTGTCGGTTGCTTACTTTTCAGTGTAGCGATACTCTACGGGCAATCTTTCTGTACATTGTATTTTGCCCACTTGAATAAACCATTAATAGAAAATTGCTAGTATATTTTTATTTACAAAAGAAATTTCACAGCATTTTACAATTTTTGTCATTACATTGAATATTTTTTTCACTTCCAACAAATGTGTACACTTCCAGATACATCTTCGCCAGCCAAGGTTCATTCATTCCGTCATCGCTTCAATTTTACATCAAATACTGAGCATAATTATCTAGAATGGAAGCAAAAAAATAAGTAAATCGTAATGATTAGAACACTGTAAACAGCTATAGTAAACAATGCAAACTGATTTTACATTGTATAACGGTCACCGGCCTATGGCATCGACGCAGAAAATTGGAGCAAAAAAATATTTCCTGATCAATTGCAATGTGTTCCAAATAAAAAATATTTTATTCCAGCCCAAATCAGCTCAATTACTTTAATAAAGAGTTATTGTATAATGTACAAAATGTTGATACATTTTGATGAATATTTACAGCTACGGCTTCAATACCGTAGACAATTTTGGTCTGATCGTCGACAAAACATCACCCATCTCCAGGGCAAGCGACTGGAAAAAGACACCGGTGTTCGATGGAACCGGTGGAAACAAAATCGTCACTCCCAGAATAACTACGCAAAATAACGATCTAAACTCTAACCATTCGAGCCACAATATTAACATGAAAATGACTTTCGTTGCATTTGACAATGATAAACTTACGGAAAAGCCGTGTTATTCTCGATCGCTAACGTAGGTATAATCCGCCATTTTATTTGAGTGTGTTTGCCCAGTGACGTCATCATGTGCGCTATAGAAGGTATGCGCTATAGGTCTGTGATTCGTTGACTAAAATCGTCGATAGTGGGTCTCGTTGAAATCTTGTTACATCGGCATCGGGTCAGATGTGGGTAGGGCGGAATTAAAAAAAAATCACAAAATCAAAATCAAAGTAATTGATTGGTTTTCTTGTTGACGTTTCTGTAGCTAGTACTTTTTTACAGGGTGGGGCTGCTAACCCCACGCCCAACCTCCTCCTTTTTCCTGGCTCGGGACCGGCACTGTCTAAGGTGTTGGTTAGTCAATGCGTCCCTGATTTAGGTTACTCGCACAGTGCCACAGCCTTCTTCATGGGTTCCCTCATGCAATTGTAAAGACGGGTTATGCGGATCAGGAAGGCCATTTTGCATGGTCATTTGACCGGCACCTGAGCCTGTAAGTGCATTAGGTGCTGCAGGCATAACTTAAATCCATCAACTTTGTAGAATAGGTCTCCTTGGTTAGAGCGCCAGCTCACGCTTTTAAGTTCTGACCGGCTGAGTGCTAAGCAACAAACCACAATTCTTGGGCACTTGGATCAGTTTTTTCTGCACAGAGAGTCGCTATGTGCGTCATCCTGAAAGTCCATTCTGCCCTCTGGCAAGGATTTGTTTTGGTTGATTGAGAGGCAATACTGAGTCAATGCGCTTACCCTACTCTAGCGGGGAGAGCCTTTGGTACGTGGCCGGCTTGTTGGTGGCCGGCTAGCTGACGCGGTGGTCATTAGTGGTGGTTGCTCAGGATCAACGTATTTATTGAAGCAACCATTCTAGTTGGCTTGGGCTGTTTACCCTTTTTCGGCCAACAGTTCAAACAAAAACCACAGGACGGCTCAGGCAATAAGTCCCATACTTTTTTACCAGAACCAGTGAGGATCTAAAGCGCTTGTGGTCTCCTTCTAAGGGGCAGAAGAAGACCAGTAGTGGGAAGTGTCAGAAGGGGTCCAAGAATGTGGCCCTGGTGGTAGGACGTTCTGGCATTTCCGGGGGCCAGGGAGCCACGAAGTTAAAGGCTTTACCGTTTGCTTGGGCATGGATGGTCGTGCGACTGGAATTTGGAGAGCTCTAGCTCTAGCTCTGAACCCCTGTCCGCTCCTCCCCATCGGATCGCGCCTCAGCAGCACACACCAGCTTGGCGCAGGAGAGTTTCTGACCCCTGGACTCTTGCAGTAGAGTCTTGGGGGGGGGGGGGGGTATCGAAGCCCTCTCCGGTCTCCTCCTCCTCTGACAACTGGACCCCCCCCCCCCCCCCCCCCCCCCGTCTGGTCTTCTACCAAGGGATGAGGTCAAGGCAGAGACGACCTGGCAGGAATTAGCCAGCCTTCTGGAGAGAAGGGCTGTACGCCTAGTGGAGAACCCCATATAAAGGGTTCTATTCCCACATCCTCCTCATTCCCAAGAGTTGGGGGGATGGCATCCTGTCCTAGTCCTCAGGCGACTGAACGGGTTTGTGGAGCTCAATCGCTTCCTGATGGCAACGCCTATTTATGTGTCTCTGTTAGTGCTCTTGGGCAATTGGCTAGCGTCGTGGGAATTGAGCTATGCATATTTCCACATCCCCATCCATCACTTTTGCAGTCGGTATCTCTGATTCCCTTTTACGAGTATACCACCCTCCCTTTTCGTTTTTGCGCGACTCTGTACATCGTCATCTGGATTTGTTTAGACTGGTGACCCAGCTGCTCTAACGGTCATTGGTTTATCTGAACCCATACCTCGGCGACTGGTTAAGGCACAACCGAGACAGGGAGGTGTTAGCAGAGATAAAAAATCTGTGCAATATGTCATAGGGACACTGCACAGACCTGATAGTTTTTAGGGTAATATGAGTACATATTAATTACCTAATTTGCATAATTAATTAATTTTCAGCTTTTGATATTTAAAGTAGTAATAATCACATTTCAATGAAATTTGGTAAATAGATGTCATAGGGACACTGCACAGACCTCATAGTTTTTAGGGTAATATGAGTACTTATTAATTACCTAATTTGCATAATTAATTAATTTTCAGCTTTTGATATTTAATTGATATTTCAAGTAGTAATTATCACATTTCAATGACACTTGGTACATAGATGTCATAGGACACTGCACAGACCTGATAGTTTTTAGGGTAATATCAGTACATATTAATTACCTAATTTGCATAATTAATACATTTTCAGCTATTGATATTTCAAGTATCATCACATTTCAATGACACTTGGTACATATTTACTTAAGGACTGTGCAGACCCCTGATTAGTTTTTGGGTAAATATTTGTGCATATTAATTACATTATTAGCATAATCAGTACTAATCATCATATTTCAATGAGACTTGCTACATAGATCTTCTAGGACTATGCAGAGACCTGATTAGTTTTAATTGGATATTAATCACCTAATTTGCATAATGTTCCACTGGTATATAAAGAACCACGAATTTGATTTTAATGAAACTTTTAAAGAGAACTATGCAGAGACCCAATTAGTTTTTGGTAAATATTTATTCTTATTAATCACCTAATTAACATAATTAATTAACACTGATATCTCAATTACTGATCATCACATTTGAATAAAATTTGGTACATAAATGCTCTAGGACAATAGACAGGCCTGATTTATTTTGGGTTAAATTTTGTTCATATTAATTCTCTTATTAGCATAATAATTCATAATTTTTTTGTTCTGTTCTGTTCATATTAGTTACCTGATTTACATAATTAGTTTTCAGCTTTTATATCAATATCTCATGTACAAGTAATTTTTAATTAATTTTTAATGTGTCTTCGATACTCTCCGCACACAGGAGTTCTTTCTAAGCTTTCTTTGATTTTGAGGATTGTGTTTTGTTTGAGAACGCCATCTTAACTCCAAGTACATGTATGCGTTGAGGCACTTGTCCAGAACATTTCATTATCACCCCTTTGTAAAGAATTACACTCTGTCTCCCAATTATTTGTTGTTATATGTCGAGATACAACTATTTAGGAGTTGGTCAGATACTCTTATATTGTTTTTGCAACTGTTTTGTCATGATTTTCACAATGTTTTGTATTGTTTACATTTTGATCATTTGTGTTGTTGATTTCGAAAAGTTTGACGTCGCTGGTCGATCCACGATGTCATGACTACTAATCAACACTATATATCACTATAATCAGGATTAGTAACATAAGTTTCCTCCACTGTAGCTGCCTCTTCCATTTCGAGAACAAAATCCCAGTCAATGTTGTTGTCGTCAAAATCTATCAATTCACTTTCCGTGGCATGGTTTCAATGTTTTGGTCTATGCACTACACATGAATTCCAAGTCAGGCGCTTTGCATTCTGGGTATATTAACATGGCCGCAATCCATCTCTGGAGGGTCAAAAACAACGCTAATGATATGCACACTAATCCGCAGGTGTGAATCGTTTATTTACCCGTGACGAGCACTATTTCAAAGAAATACAAAGGACTGTGATTAATTATTACCTGAGAAACCTCCAAGCGCTGGAGGAGGGTCTCTACAGGTTGGAACCAGTGGTGACAGTTCAGACAGTTTTCGTTGACCCAGCCCACATCACCAAGGGATCCCATGTGCGAAAGAGTTAGCGCAATGGTGTCTTCAGCCAAAACCAGCCTCCTTTTTGCATGACGCTGCTGGCTTCGGTCTGCACTATTGAACCCCAAGAATACACTCTTTCATGCATTAAAATTGTTGGGGCCCTCTTTTATTGTTCAGGCGACCTGCTTTAGTAAGTCTCCCTAGATTTGGGGGGCCTACTACCTGCTTTAGTAAGTCTCCCTAGATTTGGGGGGCCTACTCTCGGGCACCCGGTCTAGAAGAGTCACCTGATTGGTTGTATCCCTGGACAAGACTTCTTGTTAGTGAGTAGTTTTAGATTTCTCTCAGCTTTTTGACCTTTTCTGCTTTTTATGTCGAAAAATATACATTTCAGCATTGGAGCTTCCCCACCTCTGGTGAGCGTGCTACTTGAGTAATAAATGAAATTTATTATTTCCATGGATTTTCTGGTAGGTGATGTAGTAAACTATTAGGGTTGTACAAACCTGTTTGTTTACTCGTACCTAATCATACCTACCTGAAAATCCGTAGAATCCGCCCACCTCCCCACAAGCTTCCGAGTGGCCATTGTGGCGCAGCAGAACATTTGTGAGAATTGGAACTGACAGGCCTCGGGTGCGTGATCGCCCTGGGGGGTTACCCCTTAGGTGAGGCCTTTTTCCTAGAGAATGCTACCCTAGGGTATTTCTTTTGGACCTGGGTATTTTCTCTAGTAGTAGTTTCGTTTGGGGCTGTAATCTGTAATTAACGAGTAATAAATGAAATTTATTATTTCCACAGATTTTCTGGTTGGTATGATTAGGTAAACAAACTGGTTTGTACAACCCTAATATTCTAGCAGTTACCAGCTTTTTTCAGATATGTGTTATCCAGTTTTGTTCAAAGTTGGTACAGAGACAGGTAATAATTGTTTACAAGTGCACATCGCGTTATACATGTATGTTGATCAAATTATTTATTTGGCTTTTCTGAGACATTTTATATTTTTGTATCCCACCCCCCTAAAATTGTTCCACATCAATTCTGAACAATTAATAACGGAACTTTATGTACAGCTCATAATGGACAAATTCATTTTTACACAAACCCAGTTCAATATCAGTTTTAAATTGTTTTCTGAGCGGGGGCTACGACATGACATGACGTGACATGCTATGTTTTGTAACTTGTCTATAAATAGTCTTATTTTTGTTGTACAAATGTATAACGTTCCAGTCGTGAATTTTGTATTCGGGCTGATACCAAAAGTGTTTCAAAGTTAAGAACGATTTGACATTGACATTGTGTTCATTTCACAACAACTTTGTCAGAAAATGCAGATTCAAGACAATGCATCAAATTGTGTTATTTGCTTCCACAGTAAAAATGGCTAGAAAGCGGCACATCGAAAGGTCAATTTCAGTTAGTCACCTGCTATGAGATTCGCGTCCATGATTACATTATCTCTATGTCGTGGGTCACGACGACTAGTTTGACACTAAAAATGAAAGAAATGTTGAGTTTTTTGAAATTGTGCACAAAATTCAGAAATGACGGTGTACAGCTGCAAATTTTAGTAATGGTTGTTACTAATTTCTAAATTGTCTAACACGCTTTGATATTAACATGACGTGACGTCTTCATTTGAGTTCAAACACAAGACAGGAAATGGCACAATAGAATGTACAATGATAAATTGCAATATCATTCTCAAGCCTGAATGAATGCGAACAATAGAAGGTGTGAATATTTTGGGGAGTGTTAAAATACTTTTCTTTTGGCCTTGTGTGTGTTTCCAAGGGTCATGAATGTCGGTTCCGGCACGAATATCATTTTAGTACGAATGGCCACAAAGACCATACCAAGAAAGTTATATGAATTCTTACTGAGATACATGCAACACAATTGGTCGAATTTGCCGTCATTGTCATTTCTAGGGATCGTGTGATCATGGAGTTCATTTCTATTTCATTTACCATCGTTTGCTGCGTTATTTTCAGAATACGCTCAATTTCATTTCAAACAACTAGGGATTTTGCTGGCTAGTACTCTTTGTAGTAACGTTTCAAATTTGCGAACACAATTTTCTTTGTCTTTGTTGAACCATACAGTCTATGGTTAAACCCGCTATGTGGTACTTGGCAATGCATTAGGAACTGTGTAAATGTTTGCGAAGACTAAACTGACGATCCATGTTTTAGTGCATCCACTCACGTATCATTGATCGACAACAGTTACTTATTGAAACTTAGCAACGCATTGGTTTACCAGTTCATGTCGGGACAGCAGAGCTGTTCATATTACTAATTGTCCCTCGTCGTCCGTGTCAATGTTTTACTTTCTCGACTTCTTCTTGAAAAATACAAGCCTGAATGATTTGATACTTGGGTAGACCTCTCTTAAATTTGTTCATTTCATGATGATATCTTCAATTGTCTAATTTTGGTGAATATTTTGTTATTTTGGGTAAAAAGTGATATTTTTGACTTCTTGTTAAAAACCACAGGTCCAATTGCTTTGATATTACATATCTAGGTACTACATGTGGACCTTTCTCAGATTTGTTCATTTCGTGATGATTTTGTTCTTCAATTATCTAATTTTGATGAATATTTTTGATAAAAAGTTTTATTTTCATATTTTTGCTGAAAACAGCACGTCCGATTGCTTTAATACTATACATATTGTTCATTTTCTGATGATATCTTCAGTTTTTTAGTTGAAATGTGCATTGATAACAGCGGAGTTATCTCAGCCGACAGGCTGCTAGTTTAATCTCATTTTTTTTTTTTTCATTGCTATACCTTTATTGTATTTTATAATCAAAGTCCCATAGAGGATATGATAACATACAGATGATTATTATTATTATTACATCTACTGTTTACTGCAGCGATAATAATAATCCCTATTGTTTAGAAACCTATTTATACTTGGCTCACGATGACCCTTTTCTGAATTTGTCTGTAAGCTTGTATTTTGTTATCAGCTTTCATTTATAAATGTAAAATAATATTTGCCTCTTACTATCATTTGAATTTTTAAATATATTTTACTAGAAATTTCCCGGAGTATGTCTCGTTTTCCATAGTCTATGGTGAACGTGAGAAATACACCAATAGTGCAGTCTCTCGTTCAGGTATATTTATTCACTCCAGCTTTGTGGTAGAGTGTCTCACAGTTCTTTGCGTGAAGTTTTGCAGGCATCCATAGAACACTGTTCAAAATTTTGAGGGCGCAATGCACTGGTGTGACGTTATCATTATAGGCTGAGTTGGAACCTTTGTTTTGATAGTCACTAACAAATTAAACACTATGTTTTTAGTACGTACAGAATATGGTAGTATAACATATATCTCTATTACTGGTAAAAATAAAACAATAACCGAACTTGATGAAACTGTGAAATGTTGAATTTCACAATCGCATTAGTATTTCACACTACTACTATCAAAATGCTATATGCCCACTTGACTTTTATTCACTGAAGTGGCGAGCCCTTGCACCAATCCCACTGCTAGTTTATTAATCCAGAAACAAGATGTTCCTTTTCCATCGTAGTTATTGAATGTCTGACGTTCAGGCTGATCTCAAAAACTCCCCTGATATGTTCAGCCCCATCTCACCTTCACCTAGTCAAAGTTTATTTGGAAGTTTTGATAGATCTCACCTGCAGTTTTCAAGCTTCTCGGATCACCAAAAAATATGATCCTTAGTTACAACAGTAAATCGTATGCACAAGGAAGTCATGGCTACATCAAAACTGACAGAAGAAACCATGCTATTTAAGAAACCGAAATCAAGTCACTACAAGAAAATAATATCAATTTTTAGAAGTTCTGAAAATCAGCGTGCCAGATTGACTCTGCAGTATTTGTAAGTTGTGTTTAATGTTCAGTAGATGTAGCGTGCTTAGCTGTGTCATTTCCGCCATGCATTACAAAATCATTGTCAGTTATTCACACTTCATACTGTTTCATTGTACATGTACCTATTACAACTTGTATTCAGTGGATTGATTTTGATTATATATACTTGTAAATCATTATATATGCAATTTTATTTTATGTGTCAAAAATGTAAGCATGCGAAATTTGAAAATAGATGTCCGATCTAAATAATTGACCTCTTATCCCCCAAATTACTAGTAATTCATGGTGACGCCATATAATGTCAATTGTTCCATGCTTTTGACTGATCATTCATTGCTATCTGAGGGCTCTACTCAAATTGACAAAGGGCTTGGCTGTTCAGCAATTAACCTATACAGGCTAGGGGTGTAAAGTGGATGTTAGACTTGAATACAGTCTCTTGTTTATTTTTTAATTAAATAAAATATGGTAGTGTATAAATGACGAAATTGGTAACCCATCTTTCGCAGTAACCCTCCTTTCGTTATTTACATGCTACCATTCCCATTCCCAAAACGTTGCCTAGACCAATCACTAACGAGTATAGATTGAATTTTAGGATTAGCACCTCTGTTTCCCACCACGCTGACCAACTTTTCCCCACGCTAACAAAATTTTTTTTTGTCTTCTACTAACTTCCTGATCTGGTTTGTCTTTGAGAATGAGACTGTATACAAGTCTAAGTGGATGTAGTCATAAAGCACTAACATTTATACCAACTTGCATTTTAACAACAGTTTTCTGTGGCATAATATTTTAGGGAAACATTAAAATTTTGTTTATTTTTCTTTAATGTGTCCACTTTTGTTCCAGCTACACCTTGCGTGCATTTTTTAAACTTGGTGATTGGTTTGCATTTCATTTTCAACATAATTTATGGAAATACAGTATACGAAAAATATTAGAATAATGTCTTATTAGTATATTTATAACTGTTTTGTAAAAAAAACATAAGTTATTACTACCTTGGTTAGCACGTTTTGATTTCGAGCGGGGGGAGGAAGGGTAGGTTTGAATCTCATTGCCCTCTGTTGATTCGGTAATATATTAAGTAAAAACTGTCCAGGTCACCAAACATTATAATACAACACCTTTTCCAGTTCAAATTTGCTCGACAAATCTCAATTAAACTATTAAATATTCTATTTTAGTTACTGTTACCAGAAAATGACTGAGAGAGACGAGAAGTTTTTTAGACAGCTTGGAAAAAACAAAGAAAGAACCAAAAGTACTAGGACTAAAGAACAAGTAAAAATCAAGGACGAACCAAGTAAGTGTTAATATTTATAGTTTTTGTAATTTTAAATTTGTTTTATTCATTGACAAGCTTGTTAAAAATAGTAGTAATAATAAATATAGTGTTAGTTGTTAATAATATTTCTATCATTTCAGCTGATGGAATGCCGAGACAAAGAAGTTAAAGAGGTAGAAAAGAGATGTGGGAGATGGTGACAAAAGATGTGCACATTATGATGAGGAAGATGGTGAAGAAGATGGGGAAGGAATGTTCATTGTGAGGTCTCCAACATTCAGGTCATGGACACTGAATGACTTAATTTTGGATTTAGACAACCAAGTGACCAGCAGGCAACCAACCCACAGGGTCCAGATATAAGGAGGACCAGCATGTACCCGTCAAACCCTCCGTGATTGTCCTATGTTTTGATGACCAACATGATTTTTTCTTCGAAATCTGAAATTTAAATCAAATATACCAACCTCTGTGATTCAATGTGATTTCATTTTTGAATGGCTATGGTTCATGACAGTTAATTTCATCATGGCAAGTAAATACATAGATATTTCAAATTGGCAAAAACTTTATACATTTGGAAATATATACATAAAATTCCTACCCAAATAGACCCTTTCAATATTTATTGTATTGTTATTACAAATAAATACTCAAGCACTTTAATCACAAATGTCTGTCTTACATTAATTGTAATACATTGTCTGTGTACATTAATGTGCATACTGTATACTTCCGGTCTGCGTAAATATACTGCTGTGTATATTTACGTATCAGCATGTTCTGAATGTGTGAATATACGCTGCGTATTCCCAGTATATGCACACATTGAATGTATGTGTGTGTGTGTGTGCGCCGATTAATGTATATCTTTGAATTTCGGGAATATATGCGTGCGAATGTGCAAATATACCCGCCGTGTATCAATGATTTTGCCCAGTGTACAGCTCAGGTCTGTGTTCCATGGAAGCAAGTCTGACTGCCCTGTTATATACTTTGATGCTTATGGGTATTGCATTGTGCTATCAGCTTGTAAATAAACTTCTGTAAACAATGAATTTCTATGCAAGAGGACTCATTAGCATAGCCACACCTCCAATAAACACTTGCCCTGGGCAAGTGAATTTGAATTGGGCCTTTACGTGCATAGGACCTGGTCATCAAACACAATGTGGTTCAACGATTTTGATCATTTAACTTGATTGTTCAACCATGCTGTACTGTTAATACTTATAAATAAATAAATATTTTTCAGGAATTACTGGTGCGAAAATTAGAACACCTTTATGCCATGACACAGCTGGAGAACACTTGCGTCTTGCAGAGTTACATGGTAAATAGGGGAACTTGTAAGACTCTGGATCTATTCGTTTAACTTTGTAATAATGTATATAAGCAGATCTAAATGTAAGTGTTAATTCTGTTTATTGCAGTCTCTTTTCACAACTGTTTTGAAGCATGGTGTGATTTCTCTTGTCAACAGTGGTAATCAACTGGCAGATAATGAATTAATAGATTTATTGTGCCACAGGAAAGAACCCTTGAAGGTATGCAATTATAAACATCATGCTCAAAATGCAGTCACACCTCATGTGTATATTTAAACATATAATTGCACTGTAAGCAAGCCTTGCATTTTTAACATGGCCTCTACTGAGCACAGTTATACAGGTGAGCTATGCAATTCAAACATCTTTAAAACAGTATGAATTTGGGAAGTCATAATTAGCTTTTTTGATTGATTGATTGATTGATTGATTGATTGATTGATTTATTTCACCAGAAAATTATGTATACAATAATTGAGATATATAAAGGGGAAAATTAATATACAAGGTAATATGTACACAATTTGAATAATTCTGGTGTGAACCATGAAAATAGTTAAGCAGAACTAGTCGAATTCATGGCCCTATCACTTAAAATAAATAACTAGTATGACAAGAAAATGGTATGGTAACATAAATGAGTAAGTTCTTAATCAGAAAAAATACTTGAGTAAATTAAATATCTAAGTTAAAACAAAATAGCAGTAAGTGGTATGCATCATTTTGACGACAGGATGCTCACTGTGACAAGAGCAATTTTTTCAGTGCTGTTTTAAATTGGTTTCTATTGCGTAAACCTTTTACTTGGACAGTAAGGGAACACCCTAGGGTAGCAGTCCTCATGCGAGGCCCGATTCGTCCATTCTCTCTTGTTTCCGCTACAACGGGTGCAGATAATTTTTTCAGCTCAGCTGCTATGCACGACAAGAGGACAGGTTACAGTATTGCTGATCTATAAATCTAGTGTGGGTGATCAACTCAATCACGGTAAAGGCTTTCCATTATTAGGGACCCCATTTTTTACCTGTTTTAGTTGAATTGCTGGCTCGTTTTTTATATTCGCCAGATTCTGAGTTCTCGCGTGTTGAATTTTCTTGTTTTTTCACAATCTCATTGCGTCCTTTTTTCCATAAAAATGTCTATAATAATATGTATAATGCCTAAATCGCAAAAAAAAACACGAAGAATGTCCCAACACAGCAGTCGGGACATAAGACATGCTCATTCTGCTTTATTAAGCAAATGCCTGTTTGGGACCAGCATATGTGTTGCCATTCGTGCCTCGGCTGTGTCAGAGACTCAGGGTTCTGCCTAGAGGGTCTCTGCGATCAATGGGACCCGACAACATGGTTGCATTGCGAGGCGAGGTGCAAAGCTGAAGGCAAGCGATTAAAAGCTGGTATAAATCGCGAGCACCGAGGTGGTATCGGTACGACCTTTAGGGACTGACCCGATTCAATCCACCGAGACTTCATCGGTACCAACGCAGCCTGAGTTGCTTGCGCATTCACAGGGACAGGCCCTGTTGCCTTCCGTTACCGGTACTAGTCAAGGTGACCAAATAAAAAGCTCTTCCATGGTGAAGAGATGGCTTGGAAGGCCTGGTTGTGTAATCTTCAGCAGTCTCAGGGTATGACGCAGGAGGACCTAGGGGGGCGTACAAGTCGGGTGGGTGGGCATGGGCTGAGATACTGCCTGTTTCTTCGCTCCCAGAGCTAAGGTCAGGTGTGTCCCATCTCCCAGTGGTCTCTTCTTTAGAAGATCAGTGGGGGGACAATTCACATCAGTGGGAAAGGGCGTGTCCACTTCTTTATATAAGGGGGGCCTCTTCCTGGAGCAGATCGCCTTACGCGTCCTCCGTAATCCCCACACCCCCCTCAAGCTCAGGCTGACCAGGCATCATTTCCTGCGTCTTACCAAGCTGCGCAGATTGCCCCCACTTGTGACTCTGCAAGCGTAGGGACTCCAGTGTTGGTACCTCTGTACAGGATGGTATGCAACCCTCTTATTTGATGCAGATACCACTCTCCCAACAAGAAAGGGGCAGTGATAACCGCGAGACTTTTGTTTTGTACGGGGCCGGTGGTAATCAAAACCCCGGAGGGAAGAGTCGCCTTTGGTCCTGTTCATATCGGCGCTCTCCTCTCCTACTGCTGGCGTGAAGACCACGCCCGCTGGCCAACTTCCCTTGGCACCTCGTGTGACTCAAGCTATAGAGAGAGCGATGGAAGGGGCGATTGGTACCCTTTGGGAGAAGGACAAACAGCTTGAACCTGGTTTTGGAGCGGTCATGTCCCATGCCTTCCATAGGATGAATCGATACCCCATTGGGGCTACGCGAACTGTTGATTGGTCCCTGGTGTGGGACACTCATGCAGTCTATTCCACAGGTTCCCCACTCCGACCCCGTTACCCATACCTTCGTTAAGGCAGGTTGTGCGGATCGGGATGGCCACGTTGCGTGGTCATTTGACTGGCACCAGAGCCTACTAGTGCATCAGGCTTTACGGGCGGAACTTAGACCCAACGGCTTTCCTTGGCATTAGAGCGTCAGCTCACCTTGCTAAGTTTTGACCATCTGAGTGCTCAGCAATGAACCTCGATCCTCGGGCAGATGGGCTGCGCAGAGAGTCGGTATGTGCGATATCTTGCAAGTTCATACTGCCCTCTTGGCAGGACCGGTTTTGGTTGAGCGAGAGGCAGGTCTGAGTCTGTGCGCCTATTCTACTCCAGCGGGAGACGAGTTTGATCGCCTGCGGAGAAGGCCTTGGGGGTGTGATGGGCTATGTCATGGCCGGTTAGCAGATGCAGTGAGCAGTTTGGTGGTTGCTGAGGATCAGCGTATCAAATTGAAGCAATCGTCCCTGTTGACCAAGGTAGCTAGTCCTTCTGGTCAACAGTTCAAATCAAAACCGCAAAGTGGCTCAGGCAGTAAGTCCTCCGCTCAGGGCCACAACCAGCAAGGATCAAAGCACATGGTCTCCTTCGAAGGGGCAGAAGAAGACTAGTATCGGGAAGCGTCAGAAAAAAAACAGATATCGTGGCTTTGGTGGTGGGCGTTCTGACACTTCTAGGGACCTGGGTGCCGCGAAGTCTCTTTGAAGGTTTCGCCGGCTGCCTGGACATGGATGGTGGTACGACTTTAGGTCTCCAGTCCTAGCCCTCAGTCGGCTGAACGGATTTGTGGAACTCAAGTGCTTCTGGATAGAAACACCAAAGCTTTGGTACTTCTGTCAGTGCACTCGGGCAATTGGCTGTGTCGCTGGACTTGAGCAATGCTTACTTCCACATTCCCATTCACATCTCATGCATCCAGATTCCCATTACAGGGCAACGTTTACGAGTTTACGACCTAGCTGCTACACCGGTCTTGACGACTGGTAAATACACAACCGAGACAGAGAGGTGTTAGTGGAGCGCGTACGATTGACGCTATGCTCCTCCACGAGTTGGGCTTGTAAATAAATATAGCCGAGTCCAACCCAATACCGTCCCACAGCCTTGTTTTTGACTCCCGTGTGTGAAGCACAAAAACGGAGTCTTTGCAGTTAGTGTGTCTGTCTGTGTGTGTGTGTGTGTGTGTGTGTGTGTGTGTGTGTGTGTGTGTGTGTGTGTGTCTGTTCTACTGATATCTCAAGAACCATACATTGATTTTTGATGAAACTTGGTGCATAGATGTTCTGGGCCAATGCGCAGATTTGATTAGGTTTTGGTAAAAATCCATGCATATTAATTACCTAATTTGCATGACAATTAGCTGATTTTTAGCTGTTCCATGACTGTTCCATTGATATCTAAAGAACCACTCATTGGATTTTGATGAAACTTGGCACATAGTTGCTCCAAACTAATGCGCAGATTTGATTAGTTTTGGGTAAAAATCTGCAATATTAATTACCTAATTTGTATAATGACTAATAAATTTTCTGCTTTTCCACTGATATCTCAAGTACTAATCATCACATTTCAATAAAGCTTGGTACATAGATGTCATAGGACACTGCACAAACCTGATAGTTTTTAGGGTAATATGAGTACATATTAATTACCTAATTTGCATAATTAATTATTTTCAGCTTTTGATATTTCAAGTAGTAATCATCACATTTCAATGAAATTTGGGACATAGGTATCATAGGACACTGCACAGACCTGTTAGTTTTTAGGGTACCGGTAATATCAGTTAATATTAATTACCTAATTTTCATAATTAATTAAATTTCAGTTTTTGATATTTCAAGTAGTAATCATCGCATTTCAATGACACTTGGTACTTAAGATTTTAATGAAACTTTTAAAGAGAACTATGCAGAGACCCAATTAGTTTTTGGTAAATATTTATGCTTATTAATCACCTAATTAACATAATTAATTAACACTGATATCTCAATTACTGATCATCACATTTGAATAAAATTTGGTACATAAATGCTCTAGGACAATAGACAGGCCTGATTAATTTTGGGTTAAAATTTGTTCATATTAATTCTCTAGTTAGCATAATAATTCATAATTTTGTTGTTCTGTTCATATTAGTTACCTGATTTACATAATTAGTTTTCAGCTTTTCCATCAATATCTCTTGTACATGTAATTTTGAATTAATTTTTAATGTGTCTTCAATACTCTCAGCACACGGGAGTCCTTTCTAAGCTTTCTTTGATTCTGCATATGCAGTTCGACACAAGGGCTTATACCAGAGTCAGCTGGCGCACACGTGATAATAAAATAAATAGGATATTTACTATATTGGGGCCGCCATCTTGAATGCAGCATAAAGTTGTGAAACGCGTTTTTCAGATTCTTACAAATGCCAATCTTTCACAAAAATACGATCTGTTGGGGTTATATTAAGCCAACCAATAACAAAATTAAGCCAAATTTGGCGTTTTTGTGTGAAAAAATCCCTTGCATACGGGAGAAGCCTTTTTTACCTTGCCCGTACCATCAAAGATGCAAGGGAAAGGTATATTAAGGGAAAGATTTTTGTCCGGCGTTGTCGTTGTTGTTGTTGTTGTTGTTGTTGTTGTTGTTGTTGTTAATAATTGTTATTGTGTGCATAATAACTTTATTAATTCTATTCCAATTGATCAGTATAAAGTCTTCCCTGAGTTTGAACAACAGATGTTCTGTATGAAAATATCATGCAAAAATTGAGAAAATCTGATAAAATATTTTGACTGTTACTACTTGACTGATCACTGGTGATACGCATCAAAGGTCACTGATCTCAGTGGAAATATGCATTGTTGTATGTATGTTGTATGAAGCAAATCATTTATCTTGTAATAATATCTTTGATAATGTATCTCCCAAATCCCATGGGAATACTATACTGCGTTTCAAACCAACTCGTGGAATGATTTTTTGCACAGTCTGATGCACATTTGCAAACCAACCAATAAAATCTTTACAGAAAACAAGATGTCGGAAAATCAATATAAGCACTCCTATGAACTGGGTTCCAAACTTTGATCAAGATCTGAAGCTAATAGAAAATCTGTTTAGTTCAAAATTATCAAATAAAAAAAAATACATAAAAAATACTTAAAAAGCAAAATGTTGCATCCACATTTTGAAAAGAAAATTGTACTAAAATATTATGTATTCTGTATTTGACAAACAGTTCATTCGACAAATGAAAATTCACAGGAATTTGTTTCAGGTATTAGAACAGAATGATAGAGCTTTTATAATACTAATTGAAAATGCACTTCAAAAACAAAGATTGCAGTGTTTGAAGATGTAGATTCTCAGGAGGCAACAGTACTGTTGACTTCTCTCCCCAATGGACACCAACTAACTATTTAAGGTAGAGATGCAGTTTATTTGGCTTGCTTTTTTATTGAGTAATTAGACAATGAAGATGGTATTATATATCCAACATGTTATATATTTTCTGAAAGCTTATTATACAAACTTTGTAAAACTTGTCTTTATTTTAAATATCCAGAATGCGTTTTTGATTTTGGATCAAAAATATGCTTTTTTGGACAAAAGTGGTTTAAAAAAAATTAGCTTAAAAACTTCAAGTCCGTTTGTGGGTAAAATTACATCACTGGATACCTTGGTATACTACTAATTCAAATGCGTCCACTCATCTCTCTAACGGCTTTCAAAGTCGCACAGCATGACCTCAAAGTTCACTCTTTTCTATTTTTGCATAATTTATATATCCATGTTAATTGCGGACTTGTTATTTTTGTTCCACTCGCCGTAATAAACTGTCCGGACGCATTTTGAAGGGGGAACACCTTGTCAATAATGTGTGAAATTTTCGAGGCAAATGGCCAAATCGTCTATCAGCTATTTTAATTTAAAACCCAAGAATTCACCAAAAACAGAAGACGAGAAAAAGGCTAATTTGCATATTTGCGCGTTAAACCGGGAATTACTGCTTTGTCATACTTTCTAGACCATTGAAATTGAAAGTTAACGTATAGACATAGACATTTTATGTAAAATCGTTGGACCAGAACAACTGCTCTTGAATATATAAATCAGAAA
Source organism: Saccoglossus kowalevskii (assembly GCF_978046115.1). Taxonomy (NCBI): domain Eukaryota; kingdom Metazoa; phylum Hemichordata; class Enteropneusta; family Harrimaniidae; genus Saccoglossus; species Saccoglossus kowalevskii. The sequence continues at coordinate 38,342,121 of NC_140650.1, forward strand.
CACGTCATTCATACCAGTGTTTTGGTGGGGTCGGTAAAAACACGCGTCAATGCCCAGTAAACATTACGTCATCTCATGAATTATTAAACAGGGGGCGGTCCTAGGAAGGTGACCTTTTATCACGATCAAAACATCATGGCTTCTCTTCGATGTATTTTCAATAAAAAATCTACGAGTATTTCAGAGCCTATGGTTTACCGTGAAGAGTACAAAGTGGGATATTAAATTATTTATCCTCGATGATTTTTATGTAGTATTGAGAACCAACTCCAGGAAGCGAACGCACAATAATGAATAATCGCGTAATCCCAGAATCGAAACGCGAGGCACAGAAGTTTTGTTCAGCGTTTCCAATCCCATTTTTCCCACTACAACATATTTGTTTAAAGAAATATTTGAATTCTGTTCGTTTTTTAAGGAGGCAATTTTTTATTTTTTCCCATTTTGGTAACGCCTTATTCAGGGATTTTCTAAGACAGTCACAGACAATCAGCGCACGGATGTACGTTCAAAACATGCTTTTGTACTACCGGCAACGGTCGCCTGCAAAAAGAGAGCTCCTGCTCCTAACGTAAAAGTTTTAAAATTTCAACCAGTTTTAAATAATTTGTGTTGGAAATCTTATGTGTTTTAAGAGTGCAAACTTAAGGTGCATTTTCGAGCGGTCGAATTTTTCTGAATAGAAATCAGCAAATGAAAAAAATAGGAGTGCTAAACAGTGTGTTCGTTAGTTTAAAAAAAATGGAATGTCCGTCAAATTGACGTAAACTTCCCCATTTTTCACGGAAAAAGCAAAGGTCGTGGCCGAGTTGCAGGCTAAAAAACTCAAAAATCAAAACAAAATCATCAATCAGTAAGTATTATGACAAGGAAAACAAAACATCAGACACTGAGAAGCGGTCAGCGCGTCAAAAGAGTTGTTAATGTATCAAGTTACCTCTCTGTGATTTATTTTTCATTGAAATTATTTGCTTGTTTTCAATTAATTTTAGCGTACCTCTGCAATTTATTTTAGCATTGTCAGTTGTTTGCTTCATTGAATTAAACGGAGTTTGTCCGGTTGCAAACAAAGCTGTTTCGCACCAAAATTAGCGAATGATCGGAAAGTTTGCATCTCCCCGACCCAGTGCAATATATCCGGTTAGAATCAAAGCTCACGTGTCTTTTATTTTAGGGACCAGATTCTGCCGTAAATTCGGGATGGGATTTAGAAAAAAATAAAATAGGACTTTTAAGGTGTATTTTGGCGTCATTTTCGGACATTTCAATCATTCCTGATGCCTAAAATAGAGTCTAAGTTTTACCGTAGTCATTGACGCCTATTCAAGAGTATGATGTTTATTGTGACTAGCGTGAATGGGTAAGCTTCGTTTCGACAATAAGCTGTTATCACTGTAAACAATGTTAAATTATTCTTCACATGCTCAGTTTATTTTTTGTGAACAATTATTTAAAAATAAAATCTCTCAGTCAATCAGAAACTCGGATTCACGCCTTCAGGGAAAGTCACGTTTGGACGCTCACATCGATTTTGTTTTTCGTTCGGCGGGCTGATGCCTTCAGTGTAGCTTTTGCCTCTTCCGACATAGAAATCATCTGAATCTTCTTTCTACCTCTCTTTCTTTTCACACCACGCATAATGTAATGATAAAAATTAGGAAAAAACGCTGAGGAAATATAATGTTTGGTTTGCTAGCGAGCGATAACTAATTTGAGAATAATTGCACATGCGCGTGAATTGAATGAACTATGACCCGTACAATCTCGATTTGCATATTGTCAATCAAAGGTCCTGTTATTTGATTACTCATGCAAATTAGGCAATTGGACATAAACATTGCCACGTGAGAGTGTTTTTTATTTTTAATCAGAAAATAACCAGCAATTTTAACGGTGTTCTAATAAGAATTCATTGGTCAAATTTTCACAGAATGTTCTTTAGATAAAAATCTATATAAAAAACGAAAAAAACTATTTTTGATTGAAATTCACAAATAAACTGCATCTCTACCTTAAGTTGATTTGCATACAAAGCAGAGCTTGCAACATGATAGCTATTCATAAAGGGTGTTTTTTTTTTACTTTTCATATAATACAGTAGTCACACAATGAATATAATAAGGCAGTTCATATTTGTCTCAGTGAATCATTAATTTTTGACAGACACCTGTATAAAATACTTGGACAAAAGCTAAGATTTTCTGTTATCTTGCATGTTTTATGAATCTATTCACGTCTAAATGCAGCACTTTTTTTCTGCGATGAGGCATTTGTTTTTATACTAAAATATCTGAATTACTTTGAATAAAGCTGGAAATTATGTCCCTTAAAATAATTAAACAAATTAGGCACCAATGTTTTTTTAAGATATTTACATCTATCAAGGAGGACATTCGGTAGACTGATTCCCCACTATTGGTTCAACCCCAAAACTTGTTTGTATTCAAAATTTATTATGATAATGCATATTTATATTGAAACAAACTATGATACATGTAAAGGGAATAATATTATACAACAAAGGGCAAGGTGACCAGAGTTTAACTATGTTTTCTAGAGGGAATGTTACCCTATGGCGTTTTTTGTGGACCCGGGTATTTTCCCTAATTGTTTTCGTTCAGGGCTGTAATCTGTAATTAAGCCTAACAAGTAATAAATGAAGTTTATTATTTCCACAGACTTTCTGATAAGTTATGATTAGGTAAACAAACAGGTTTGTACAACCCTAATAATATCAAGCATTTCTGGCATTTCTAGATGGATTTTGTTTAAACTTGTAACAGACATTAGACATTACGGGTTCCTGATGCACGTCATTTTATTTTTCAGGCTGGCGGCCATTTTGTTTTAATGACTGGGAGTCTGACATGCTTTGATTATGTTAAAATTTTATATATTCGTTATACATCATGTTATAGGTATATACATGTATTCAAAATGACTGACTGGTGGCCATTTTGTTTTAGTTAATGTTGTTTCAGAGCAATATCTCTCAATATGGACAAATTCTTGTTTGACAATCAGATAGAAATGTCAATCATTTTAATGTTAAACAATCATCATAATCATATTCCTGACATGGTTATATTCCAGCTATAATACTGCATGCCTTGTTAATTTTAATTGTGACCACATTAATGTTGGCAAATCTGTTGATGTTCAGAAATATTTCATTATTTTAATTCTATAAATTTTCCTTATATAAAATAGGAGTCTGAGAAAGATGCAAAAGCAATCTGAATTTGAGTCAAAACATGTCACCAAAGCCCTGTATTGTGGTATTGCTTTTTATTTCTGACGGGAATTTTACTAATTATAGCCAGGAATTAATTTTTTTCTCCTCTAGTATTGTGCTATCTCACAGTTCCTTGAGGGACAGTAGCTGACCCAACGTCTTTTGTCAACAGCTCCCGGGAGAAACCGGTACTGAAACAGAAGGTTAACTTTTGTCACTGAAAGTTGTAGCAAAATAAGCTATAGAAACAATTTGTTTCTCATGTTGACTAGAAATGTCACTGTCATTGTAGTGTATTTTAGGATTTACTTGTTATTGTTTTTGCTTTACATCAACAAGGTCATTTAACAAATGGTTAGCCAATGACCACTGCATTTTGCAAGTTCAATATTTCTAAAGTTACAGAGATACTGTGCATCCTGGCCAAGATATTCTATGTATGTAATGTAATTAGTTTAATAATAAAATACATGCACAAGGATCTGACCCAATGCCCATATAAATCCTGTTCAAAGCTTGTATAAGCTATATTGGCTTACAACATACAGTGTACATTGTGTTGCGTGGCATGGCGTGGCATGGGTTTTATTTTGAAGACAAGCATCTGAATCAAAGGTTGGCCAGGGAAAATGCTCGGAAAAGGTGGTTAGCTACTCGGGTCAATTTTTCATTTCATGTTCTGTCATCTAATGCGAAGGACAATTTATTTAATTTCTCATTTTACTGATGTGTTCTTGACCATAGTTTCTTGTAAGTTGCACAAAACATGGCCAGATATGTACCATCTAGATTGTCATTGCTCTGGCGATCGGAATATGCAGTTGATTGCCAAAACTGAGCAGGAATTATTTGGGGGGAAATGGGGTGGGGCTGCTACGATTGACACAACATTTAGATTGACTGCAGTATTATTACTGTCACTCACACCTGAAATTAGTGTGAGAAGTGCACAATTTTCACAGTTTGGCAAGCTTTCATGTTCTCATCGGTATTGGTGATAATTTGTTTCTGCCATGTAGATAAATTTTCTCACAAATTTTTGTTGACCTTTGATAATTCTTACCACTTATCAGTGGAAATTTTGATTCTCGTCATTAAACTATTTTATTTCTAAATTCCACCAATCTGAAAACAAATTTTGGCCCACCGTTGACATAGCAACAGCCAAAAAACTGATTTTTGGATAGCTTCGTGCCAAATGTATCTACAAATTTGGGATAAAACACCTCAGATATAGCTCATTCTACTCAGCTTGAGTGTGGGCACAAAGTTACTATTTAAATTTTTGATATCTTTTTTTCGTTACCGAGAAATTTGACCCCAATTGGATAATTGGCCCACCGCTGCAACAAAAAAACTGATTTTTGAATACTTGCATATTTATTACCTCATTTGTATAATTAGTAAATTTTTTGGATTTTCCACTGATATTTCTAGTAATAATCATTACATACATTTCAATAAAACTTGATACATAGATGCTCCATGAATATTCACAGACCTGATTAGTTTTGGGTTAAAAATCAATGCATATTTAATAATAACCTTGTACCATTCAACAGATTTTGATGAAACATGGTACATAGATGCCCTGGGATAATATGCAAACCTGACTAGTTTTGGGTTGAAATCATTGTGATACAAGTACTGCTGCTGATAGGGATATGCAACTGGTGCTATAATTTTGTCTGACAAGATATATGACCAAAATATTAAGTCATCATTATATATGGTCATTATTTCATAATTTATAATTGTTAAACCATACATGTAGCTATTGGAACCCCCCTGATCATTGCTTGCAGTTATATTTTTAAATGCTGTATTTATTCTAATAGAAGTACATGTGTAACTTCATGTCTCCAATAGCTTCTGTCTAAGCTTCCTTTGATTTTCATTTTGAACAAGTGTATACATTTTTTTTTTAAATACTGTAAGGGGGTAATTATTCACTGGGTTTTAATTTAGCTTATTTTGCTGACTGGAAAATGCGCTAAATTAAAACCCAGTGAATATGTAAAATTTAGCATAGAACACATTATCTAAATGACGAAACCGTGAATTTAAAACCCACTGAAAATTAGTCATTTTACAGTATTTTTTGTGCCAGATGACAGTTCTGGACATTGAGTGTCACTGTTGTTTCTCCTGACATTTTTTTTCTATGTGCAAATTGCAAGTGCTAGTGCCGACACATAGTGTATACATAAGATCATGTGAGTTGCAACCCTCTGTGGTGTTCCAAACCCATCACGCACCTGACAGAACGATGTAGTTTTTCACTTCCCTGATGATTTCTTGTCGGTGCAAATCAAATTGCAGGAACGTCAGATAGTGACAGTCATCAAAGAGTAACCATTCACGGCAGAGTTTATTTGTTTGCTGACATAATGTGTGATAAGGTGCTGGCAAATTCACACCAAATGTTGTTGTTTAAAACAGTCTGTGATTCTTGCCGACAATGCAAACACGGGTTTGATTGAAGGTGCTACCATGACCACCAAAATGAATATTTATTGAAACTCATTACAAGAAGACTGGAGCTTTGCGAATTCACAGTATTGATCTTGCCAATGAGACATACATTATTTTGTCAGGCATTAGTGGTGTCTGATGCGGTGTCTGATGCCTTTCGGCCGGCAAGTGTGCCACTCACACCTATATGCAGGCCCAATGTGTACACTTCCTGCTGCATCTTCGCCAGTGAAGCTTTGCTTATTCAGTCATCACTTCAACTTTACACTGAGCATAATTTACTAGAATGGAAACGAAAAATAAGTAAATCATATTGATTGGAACATTGGCACAGTTCTAGAAGCCGTACCTACACACGAATTGGTGACGCCACCTTCAATCAGGGTCACTTCCTCGATATATACGAATTACAATAAAGATACTCAAGACATTACACATAAGGTGGAACAAATCACGTGTCAATATAATGATAATAACTGTAATAAATCCTAGTTTAACAGTTGAACAGAACGATCATATAGTCAGTGGGGTCACGCCAAGGGTCACGCACTTCGTTGCAAAATGGCCGTGTGGTTGAAACTGGGTCATGGCGTGACGGGTGAGGAAGACATCATTAAACAATCACAAAATTACAATAAAATGGGGAAGTGGTTGCATATTACAGTGTAGCCAACATGGGAAATGAAAAAACGCTCAATATAAACACCATGGGTTTGAATCCTACTAGATACACACTCGCCGGAACCAAAGCGATCGGAAACCAGCAATCGTTTGGCTTTCCTGTTCATCGGAACATTGAAGTAGTTAGCAAAATGAACACCACTCAATGACGAACGTCGTGGCATTGTACACAAGCGTGCCATCGCGATGAAATAAAATTAGGTTGGAAAGGCAGTGGGTTCGAGTCCCACTCGGAGCTACTGTAAAAACGTACCGGTAAATCAAATAAACTGAAATCCCACAAACCATAACAAGTAAACAGAGAATGTCGCGAACAAATATTAAACCTCACGAAACTCTACCATGCAAAAATGAATAAATAAATAATAAAATAACTTGCTCCTTAAACTGAATGACACGCAATTTGTTTCCAGATCGTGACAAGAGATAAACAGAAGACCCAAGACAAGGAAAGTTTTGTTAAAGTGTCGGTGACGTTCCCGATATTACGAAAACAATTCAGGCAACAGACAAATGTCTTCTGTGGGGTTGTTTCTATTTATACGATGTCTATGGAATTGTTGATTGAGGGTTCAAAGTCAGCAGTTAACATTTTGTTAGAAAGTTTCACAATTTAATCAAATATCTAATGATACCAGTATATTTATTTCATTAGTTTAATAACTTGCAATGGTGGAAGTTGATCAAACACTACTTCTTACACCTAAATAAGTATAAAATATTAGTCGACACATTTATTCTCTCAATTTAACAACTTGTTAATGGTAGAAATTAATTAAACACTGTGTTTACACCAAAATAAGTCTTAAATATTTGTCCACACATTTATTTTCACAATTTAACAACTTGTAATGGTGGAAGCTAATTAAACGTGACTTGTCTACACGAAAATAAGTATCAAATAATTGTCCATACATTTATTCTTTCAATTTAACAACTTGTAATGGTGGAAATTAATTAAACATGACTTATTTAATTATTTGACATCATTCCAACTTACCCACAGACAGTGCACAAGAGAGTATCATTATTGAGCTACGATTATTAACAGGAATGTGTCTCGGCATTAGGGTTAGGGTCGGGTCAGGTATGGGCAACGCAATTATTCACAGGAACGTGGCTTGGCATGAGGGTTAGGGTCGGGTCAGGTATGGGCAACGCAAATATTCACAGGAACGTGTCTTGGCATTAGGGTCGGGTCAGGTATGGGCCACACAAATGGCAAACACAAAATTTGCAAGATGTACATTAATGGGTTATGGCATGCATATAGTTTACACAAGGAGAAAACACCAAATTGGCAATATTATTGACAATTGTGATTCAATAATAGAAATATGTTGTACCGTATATCTTTATATATACACACACTATGTAGTCTCATCAAATGCCAAGACAAGCAGTCAGTCTATCGTGGTCTTCTGGGTCAGTTGTCTACATAGTGATCCTGACGACCTGGGTTCAATTCTCATCCCTGCCTGTCTTTTTCTCGCAAACACTAACTTGCAATACAGCTAAGTATGACAACAAACTATTCGTTTACATGACTGCCCACGTGGTTCAGTGAATTTGTTCACTGTCAGCAATGTTAGAGATCGCTGGTTTGAATCCAGTGGTTAGTACGATTTTTAAATGCTAGTGAGAACAGTGCTCCTATAAACTATAAAGGACTTAAATCCTATCACTTGTGTGAAGACGCTCATGGTACAGTGGACAAGACAGTGCGCTGGAAACTTAAAGATTGCAAGTTTGAATCACAGACTAGGCTGGACACTCCTATAAAAGATATGAAAAACGTTAAAGACATATACAGTGTCAGTATATCAAGAACTCAAGTCTCCCAAATAAAAGAACACAAAAATACGAGCTCACATGGAAGCCAAACATAGCCGACGAAGTGGACGTTGACGTACGAACATAGTTGACAGCTGCAAGTCACATGCAACAACAGACACGAAAATCATTGCTGCTCTCCAAATGGGGCCCTTCTTTTGTATTTACCCTCTAAGGATTGCTAATTCCCCTTTTCTATCTCTTGCCCCCAAAAATAATATATCGCCCCTTTTAGAATGTATTGGCTAATTAATGAATATTCATGAGCACAGAAACTGACACATCATGAACAAATTAGCATAATTTAAAAAAAATTTGCATAAAGTGTAGGTACGTCTTCTGGAATTCTGCCGGAACATTTTTAACAGCTATAATAAACAATGCAACAATTAAATCCCAAACTGATTTTAAATTGTATCAATTGGGGGTGTGTTCCAAATATAAATATTTCATTTCATCTCAATTACTTTTAATAAAAAAGTTATTGTACATTATATTGTTTTTGATGAATATCTACAGCTATGGTTTATACGGTCAATACCGTAGACGATTTTGGCCTGATAATCAACAAACATCACACGTCTGCAGGACAAGCAACCGGGAAAAAGTTACTGGTACTAGTTACTGGTGAAAGACAAATCATCACTCTCGGAATAACCATGCAATATAATGACCTGAACCATTTAAGCCACAATATAATCATAAAAACAATAGATGAATTTCTGTGCAATTGACAATGATTTTATCCATTTGTTTAATATCTAACAACAGTATAATCCGCCATTTTATTTGAATGTGTTTATGACTTGACTCTATAGTAGAAAGTCTGTGTTTCGTTGACCAGTCAGAGTAGGTCTTGTTGAAATCTTGTTACATAGGCATTGGTTCAGATGTATGTGGTGATTGTTAAAGAAAAGAATACTGAATCACAAGTACATTAAAAAAACAAAGGAAACATAAAAAACAATAACAAAAAACAAAATAATTTAATAGAATAGTAAAAATACAATAAAATATAACCTGTATTGGTGCTGTTTCATGATTTATGCAATAAAATTTAAAAAAAAATGACGAACATTGATTTTTACTTCACAGATTATAAAACATACATGCAGCTTCTACTTTCACCTACTCATCTTTATCCTGTTCGTTTTATTCCTACAGCCCTTGACACTACCAGATAATTTTGCACCTGAAATGTTCACACTTGTTAGAAAGGTGAGTATGTCTCAGATGTGGACTTTTGTTATTTTCATTTCATGCAATAAGTATGTATTGTATGTGATATGCAATGAAGAGCCATTTATGCAATAACCATGTATTGTATGTGATGAGCAATGAAGAGGCATTCATGCAATAACCATGCATTGTATGTGATGTGTAATGAAGAGCCATTTATGCAATAAGCATGTATTGTATGTGATGAGCAATGAAGAGCCATTTATGCAATAAGCATGTATTGTATGTGATGAGCAATGAAGAGGCATTCATGCAATAACCATGCATTGTATGTGATATGTAATGAAGAGCCATTTATGCAATAAGCATGTATTGTATGTGATGAGCAATGAAGAGGCATTTGTGCAATAACCATGCATTGTATGTGATGTGTAATGAAGAGCCATTTATGCAATAAGCATGTATTGTATGTGATATGCAATGAAGAGGCATTTGTGCAATAAGCATGTATTGTATGTGATGTGTAATGAAGAGCCATTTATGCAATAACCATGTATTGTATTTGATGAGCAATGAAGAGCCATTTATGCAATAACCATGTATTGTATGTGATGAGCAATGAAGAGGCATTCATGCAATAACCATGCATTGTATGTGATGTGTCATGAAGAGGCATTCATGCAATAACTGTGCATTGTATGTGATATGCAATGAAGAGGCATTCATGCAATAACCATGCATTGTATGTGATGTGTAATGAAGAGCCATTTATGCAATAACCATGTATTGTATGTGATGAGCAATGAAGAGCCATTTATGCAATAACCATGTATTGTATGTGATGAGCAATGAAGAGGCATTCATGCAATAACCATGCATTGTATGTGATATGCAATGAAGAGGCATTTATGTAATAAGCATTTATTGTATGTGATATGCAATGAAGAGGCATTTGTGCAATAAGCATGTATTGTATGTGATGAGCAATGAAGAGGCATTCATGCAATAACCATGCATTGTATGTGATGTGTAATGAAGAGGCATTCATGCAAAAACCATTCATTGTATGTGATATGCAATGAAGAGCCATTTATGCAACAACCATGTATTGTATGTGATGAGCAATGAAGAGGCATTCATGCAATAATCATGCATTGTATGTGATGTGTAATGAAGAGCCATTTATGCAATAAGCATGTATTGTATGTGATATGCAATGAAGAGGCATTTGTGCAATAAGCATGTATTGTATGTGATGTGTAATGAAGAGCCATTTATGCAATAACCATGTATGTGATGAGTAATGAAGAGCATTTATGCAATAACCATGTATTGTATGTGATGAGCAATGAAGAGGCATTCATGCAATAACCATGCATTGTATGTGATGTGTAATGAAGAGGCATTCATGCAATAACTATGCATTGTATGTGATATGCAATGAAGAGGCATTCATGCAATAACCATGCATTGTATGTGATGTGTAATGAAGAGCCATTTATGCAATAACCATGTATTGTATGTGATGAGCAATGAAGAGCCAATTATGCAATAACCATGTATTGTATGTGATGAGCAATGAAGAGGCATTCATGCAATAACCATGCATTGTATGTGATATGCAATGAAGAGGCATTTATGTAATAAGCATGTATTGTATGTGATATGCAATGAAGAGGCATTTGTGCAATAAGCATGTATTGTATGTGATGAGCAATGAAGAGGCATTCATGCAATAACCTTGCATTGTATGTGATGTGTAATGAAGAGGCATTCATGCAAAAACCATGCATTGTATGTGATGTGTAATGAAGAGGCATTCATGCAATAACTGTGCATTGTATGTGATATGCAATGAAGAGGCATTCATGCAATAACCATGCATTGTATGTGATGTGTAATGAAGAGCCATTTATGCAATAACCATGTATTGTATGCGATGAGCAATGAAGAGCCATTTATGCAATAACCATGTATTGTATGTGATGAGCAATGAAGAGGCATTCATGCAATAACCATGCATTGTATGTGATATGCAATGAAGAGGCATTTATGTAATAAGCATGTATTGTATGTGATATGCAATGAAGAGGCATTTGTGCAATAAGCATGTATTGTATGTGATGAGCAATGAAGAGGCATTCATGCAATAACCATGCATTGTATGTGATGTGTAATGAAGAGGCATTCATGCAAAAACCATGCATTGTATGTGATATGCAATGAAGAGCCATTTATGTAATAACCATGTATTGTATGTGATGAGCAATGAAGAGGCATTCATGCAATAACCATGCATTGTATGTGATGTGTAATGAAGAGCCATTTATGCAATAAGCATGTATTGTATGTGATATGCAATGAAGAGGCATTTGTGCAATAAGCATGTATTGTATGTGATGTGTAATGAAGAGCCATTTATGCAATAACCATGTATGTGATGAGTTATGAAGAGCATTTATGCAATAACCATGTATTGTATGTGATGAGCAATGAAGAGGCATTCATGCAATAACCATGCATTGTATGTGATGTGTAATGAAGAGGCATTCATGCAATAACTATGCATTGTATGTGATATGCAATGAAGAGGCATTCATGCAATAACCATGCATTGTATGTGATGTGTAATGAAGAGCCATTTATGCAATAACCATGTATTGTATGTGATGAGCAATGAAGAGCCAATTATGCAATAACCATGTATTGTATGTGATGAGCAATGAAGAGGCATTCATGCAATAACCATGCATTGTATGTGATATGCAATGAAGAGGCATTTATGTAATAAGCATGTATTGTTTGTGATGAGCAATGAAGAGGCATTCATGCAATAACCATGCATTGTATGTGATGTGTAATGAAGAGCCATTTATGCAATAAGCATGTATTGTATGTGATATGCAATGAAGAGGCATTTGTGCAATAAGCATGTATTGTATGTGATGTGTAATGAAGAGCCATTTATGCAATAACCATGTACATGTATGTGATGAGCAATGAAGAGCCATTTATGCAATAACCATGTATTGTATGTGATGAGCAATGAAGAGGCATTCATGCAATAACCATGCATTGTATGTGATGTGTAATGAAGAGGCATTCATGCAAAAACCATGCATTGTATGTGATATGCAATGAAGAGCCATTTATGTAATAACCATGTATTGTTTGTGATGAGCAATGAAGAGGCATTCATGCAATAACCATGCATTGTATGTGATGTGTAATGAAGAGCCATTTATGCAATAAGCATGTATTGTATGTGATATGCAATGAAGAGGCATTTGTGCAATAAGCATGTATTGTATGTGATGTGTAATGAAGAGCCATTTATGCAATAACCATGTACATGTATGTGATGAGCAATGAAGAGCCATTTATGCAATAACCATGTATTGTATGTGATGAGCAATGAAGAGGCATTCATGCAATAACCATGCATTGTATGTGATGTGTAATGAAGAGGCATTCATGCAATAACTATGCATTGTATGTGATGAGCAATGAAGAGGCATTCATGCAATAACCATGCATTGTATGTGATGTGTAATGAAGAGCCATTTATGCAATAACCATGTATTGTATGTGATGAGCATTGAAGAGCCATTTATACAATAACCATGTATTGTATGTGATGAGCAATGAAGAGGCATTCATGCAATAACCATGCATTGTATGTGATATGCAATGAAGAGGCATTTATGTAATAAGCATGTATTGTATGTGATATGCAATGAAGAGGCATTCGTGCAATAAGCATGTATTGTATGTGATGGGCAATGAAGAGGCATTCATGCAATAACCATGCATTGTATGTGATGTGTAATGAAGAGGCATTCATGCAAAAACCATGCATTGTATGTGATATGCAATGAAGAGCCATTTATGCAATAAGCATGTATTGTATGTGATATGCAATGAAGAGGCATTTGTGCAATAAGCATGTATTGTATGTGATATGCAATGAAGAGGCATTCATGCAATAACCATGTATTGTATGTGATGTGTAATGAAGAGGCATTTATGCAATAACCATGTATTTTACTTGATGAGCAAATGAAGGGGCCTCCATGCAATAACCATGTTTGTATAAGTTCTTTGGATGTACATGTTTAAATGATTGTTGGTCTTGCAATTCTTGCAATTTTCACACTTTCAAAATATATCTTTACATTGTATGTGTTCCCTTATCTCATTAATCCATTTTTGTGATGAATTTAAGAATTTTGAACATAACAACATCTTTCTTTGTTGCATGTATGTTTTCTAAGTTACTGTAAATGATATTTAATTTCACTGTTTTATGCTTACTGATTGGTTCCAATTTAAAAATTGTTTACTGGCAGGAATAGTGGTTTGTATGGTACATTTTCACATTTTATTTTAGAGGATTTTCTTTACTAATTTGGTTATACATGTAATTTTGTTTTACAGGAAATGTTTTCCATTGGACAATTGCCATCGAATGTTGACACAAAAGAGCTGAAAAGAGCCATATCATTTCTTATGGAAGCATTATCATTAATGACATCTTCTTGTCTCTTTTATGTTATGTTACAACTCATGGACTGCGTCTCACTAGTCCATGACCTTTCACCTGCAGTAAGTATATGCATATTGATTAGCTAATTATAAATATTAATTCAGGTTCTGTCTATGAGTTTATTTCTCAGACCACTCATTGAATTTTGATGAAACTTGGTTCATGGATGCTCTGAACTAATGCCAGGTTTTGATTAGTTTTAGGTGAAAATCTGTGCATAATAATTATCTAATTTGCATAATGATTAGTAAATTTTCAGCTTTTCTACTGATATCTCAACTACTAATCATAACTAATTTCAATGAAACTTGGTACCTACATGTCATAGGACACTGCACAGGCCTGGTAGGTTTTAGGGTAATATCAGTACATATTAATTACCTAATTTGCATAATAAATTCATTTTCAGCTTTTGATATTTCAAGTAGTAAGCATTACATTTCAATGAAACAAGGTACATAGATACTCAAGGACTATCCAGAGGTCGATTTTTTAGGATAAATATTTGTGCATATTAATCACCATTATTCACCATGCATAATTAATTAATTTTTGGATTTTCATGTTTATCTCAAATACTAATCATCACATTTTAATGAAACTTGTACATAGGTCCTCTAGGACTATGCAGAGAACTGATTTGTTTTGGGGTAAATAATTGTGCATATTAATAACCTAATTTGCATTATTATTTAATTTTCAGCTTTTCCACTGATGTCTCGAGTACTACTCCTCACCTTTAAATGAATCTAAACAGAGCAGAGAGCCAATTAGTTGTTGGTTCATATTTATGCATATTAATCACCTAATTTACATAATTAACCAATTTTCAACTTTCACACTGATATCTCAAGTACTAATCACATTTCAATAAAAGTTTGTTCATAGATGCTTTAGGACAATGTACAAATATGATCAGTTTTGGGTTAAAATCTGTTCATATTAATTCCCTAAATAATAATAATTCATATTTTTTTGGTTCTGATCACATTTCAATGAAACTTGGTACATAGATGGTCTGTTACATTATGCAGACCTTATCAGTTTTACACTCAAATCTGTTCATTTTAATTTTCTGATTTGCATAATAAGTTGCAGCTTTTCCATCAATATCTTAAGTACATGTACAAGTACTGAACATTTTTTCTGGCCCTTAAATATGTTTATATTTTATATGCAGATTTTTAAGAGTCGATTTATACAGTGTGTGTGTACTGCAGATTTCCCGTTATTTCATCTAGTCTTCTTATTAAAGGTAAATGCAATTCTAATGATTCATTTACTATTCCTATCTGATGATAATATTTACAAGTTCCACAAAATATAAATTCTCTAAAACATGCTTTCACTTTCTTGTTACTGTATGACCAAGCACACAATACAACAGTCACACAGGCGTAGATAATTCACCGACACAGAAAACACACCCTCCCAAGAGGTTTTTTAGCCCTGCAAAGTCGACACAGTGGAGCTGTTCATTATACTGATTGACCGCCGTCGTCGTCCCTCGTCGTCAGATTTGTTCATCTCATGGCAAAATCTCAAATTCTCTAATTTTGAACTATATTTTTGGTAAAAAGTGATATTTTTGACTTCTTGTTAAAAAACGGCAAGTCCAATTGCTTTGATATTACATATATAGGTACATTTTGTACTACATGTGGACCTCTCTCAGATTTGTTCATTTTGTAATGATATCTTTAATTCTCTAATTTTGGTGAATATTTTTGTCATTTTTGGTAAAAAGTGATATTTCTACTTCTTGTTAAAAACCACAAGTACGATTGTTTTGATACTATAAATATTGTTCATTTTCTAATGATATCTTCAATTCTTAATTGAAATGTGCATTGCTAACAGCGGAGCTGTCTCAGCCGACAGGCTTCTTGTTTAAGATACTAATGATTATTAACTGCAGCACCTAATGTTAAATTGTGAAATCCTTGTTCTACAACTCTGACTAATCTATCAACAATTTGTTCATTGCTTGATGATATCTTTAAATTCACTTTTTAGCTTCGCTGTTCAACAATTGCATTTTCGACTTTGATAATTTTAGCAAATATTTGTGAGGTATGTATGTCTAAATGGCAAATGAGACCAGGTGTGAAGATGCCATCTGTGGCCGTATTTGAGAGCGATTTAGAGACTCTTGGATGCCACAAAGACCAGAAATGAGACCGTGTTTGAGACCAGCTTTAGAGACTGTCAATTTGCACAGTCTGATTTGACCACCCTCTGACACCTCTTGCAATATACAAAGCCTTTGCTTCAGCATCCAAAATTTTAATCTGCTTTTCGTCACCATGAATTTCGGAACGGAAACACTGTTGACATTTGTTAGCATACGAGAAAATTAAGATTCCTGAAAAAAGAAAATGTGACAACATAAATACCATGTTTAGAGGACAATTCAACGACATACAAGATTGTATGATGAAGTGTATTCTGCAATGTGAAGCTCAAAATATTATCATTGTTGGATAATTTATTAACTGTGTTTATGGCTGTTGACATAATCGGTAACAAACGCGACAGAAAAAACAGATGCAATATTCACTCCATTGTACATATTTTTAGTCCCTGTTTGGTTGCAATTTAAACTTGGTACATATGTTCGACATTATGGGATCTTAATGCACAACATTTTATTTTTCAGATACAATTCAAAATGGCCGACTGGCAGCCATCTTGTTTTTTGAAAATGTAGTATTTTGGACATGCTTTGTCAGTTTTTATTCAAACTTGGTACATAGACTATAAATGTTAGGATACATGTCCATGACAATTTCTTTCGCAATTGGATCAAAGATGGCCGACTGGCAGGCATCTTGTTTTTTTTTTTTTTAAATGTGGTATCTTGAACATGCTTTGTAAGTTTTCATTCAAATTTGGCACCTACTTTATACATGTTAGGATACATGTCATTGACAATTTGTTTCAAAATTGGATCAAAGATGGCCGATTGACAGCCATACGACTTTTTGGCCTTACTACTATATTTCCAAGATTTTCATTCGTATTTGGCACATACATCATATATGTCACTTTGTTTCATAATCAGATCAAAGATGACCGAATAACGGCTGTTTTTATTTGTGGCCATATTACTATATCTCTGTCACCCATGTATCATTTTTATTGATATTTAGCAAGTCATAAATGGATACATGTACATGTCAATTCAATTTGCAATTTGAACAAATTTGGCCGACTGGTGGCCTTCTTGTTTGTTTAAAATGTGATAACTTGGACATGCCGGAGGGGTTGGAACCTTGATGTAAATAAACAATCGGCTGTATACGCCACTGGGACTCAAGTTACAAGGACATGCTCGCAACAACCCCTCCACTTTAATATGACGAGCACAAAGATAACTTTCAAAACTTTAACAGAAAGTGTTTCATTTTCAATTACTTGTTGTTCTAAAAATCATCAAAATCAAGCATTTCTCGGCTGTTTACAGATGGATTTTGTTCAAACTTTTATATACGTTGGACATTATAGGACCTTGATGCACATCATTTTGTTTTTAAGATAAGATTCAAAATGGCCGACTGGCAGCCATTTTGTTTTAATGAATGTGATTCTAGTGCCATATCTCTGACTTGCTGTGACTGATTATGTTCAAATTTTAAATATTCATTACACATCATGTCATAGATATACAGATATACTGGTTTGACGATCCTATTAAAAATGGCCAATTGATGGCCATTTTTGTGCTAAAAAATCATAAAAATCAAGCATTTCTCTGCTGTTTACAGATGGATTTTGTTCAAACTTTGTATATACATATACGTTGGACATTATACATGTAGGACCTTGATGCACATCATTTTGTTTTTCAGATAAGATTCAAAATGGCCGACTTGCGGCCATTTTGTTTTGATGAATTTAGTTCTAGTGCCATATCTCTGACTTAATGTGACTGATTATGTGCAAATTTTAAATATTCATTATACATCGTGTCATTCTATTAAAAATGGCAGAATGGTGGCCATTTTTGTGCTAAAAATCATCAAGTATCAAGCATTTTAATGTTAAAAAATCATCATAATCAAGTATCATCTTCTGGACCCATACTTCTGACATGTTTATGTTCCAACTATATTACTGTAAACAAAACTATATATCTATATGTTTATAAAATAAAATATACTAATTTCAAATCGTATGACTGTACACTTTGTTACTTCCGTTGTTCATGATGTATGTATGGCCTTAAAATGTACCATATGCGTGTACAAGGATGCGAGTAGCAAGTAGCAAAAATGTGCCGTATGCAAGTGGTAAAAATGGCCTATGCGAAGGGGTAAAATGTGTCATGTATTAAGGCTGTGATTTCGAAAACATACCTGGGAATTGTAAATTTCAAAATGCTACTCGATCAATAGTCACGATTACTTCTAGTAACCGTGATCTAGTGCTGAATTATCTCTGGAAATGTACATAATGCAAAGGCTGTGTTGCTTTTGCTAGATAGTTGCCGCTAGTGGTATTGGTCAACAACAAACATATTGGTAGTCCCCAAATTATTGCAAATGCTTAAAAGTAGTTGAAATCTATCCTTTATAAGAGATGGATGTGTTAGCTGAGAACAGTGTCTTTCGTAGAATGCTACATTTCTTAGTATATGACACATGTGATTTGATATTACATTTGTGAGTGCCTATGTGACCATGTAATTTGATATTACATTTCTTAGTGCCTATGTGACCATGTGCCTTAAATGTAATGGTCATTTGAAACCTTTTTATACCACATATGGAAATTGAATATTATGACTTTCCAGAAGCCAAACACAATAATTTGGTAATTGGTAGAATAGTCCCTTTACGATGACTCCTTTGATCACAATTTGTCATTGTACACTTGCTCAGTTTACTATAAATGCTATTGAATATGATCTACTGTGATGACTATAGGCAATCAATATATACTACTCAAAACAATTTAAGAAACACTTGAATATTCTCAGTTACAGCAAGATCCTTTATTTCAGATAAACCCATTTGGTCACATAATTGACGTGAAACATCTGCACAATGAAACAGATGATAAAGAATGCATGTAATCATTACACATTTTGTTACATGAGAGAAAAGTGTTGAAAATAAAAATCCCAGTTTATGGAACATTTCAATAATGGGTGTGACCACCTTTTGCAGTAACACATGCAACACAACGTTGCCTCATGGATGTCATTAATCTCTGCAGTGAACGTTGTGGTATTGCTTGCCACTCCTGGATCAACCATTGAGCTAGCTGACAACGATCCACTAGTGGGGGACGATTGCCCATAACACGAAGACCAAGTTGATCCCACAAATGTTCAATTGGTGCCATGTCAGGTGAATAAGCAGGCCTATCCATTCTGTTGATGTTGTGTTGACATAGAAAATCTGTGACAACACGTGCACGGTGTGGTCTGTCATTTTCATCCTGTAGAACTGCAGCAGCTCCTATCTTCTGTAGACAAGGTAACACAATAAGTTGCAGGATCTCGTCTCTGTAACGTAATCCAGCGAAGTTGCCATCAATAACATGGAGAGGGGTGCTTTGGTGGTAGCCACCCCATACCGTGATGCTGCCACCACAAAACTGGTTGTGCTGTCTGATGGTGGCGTCAGTGAAGCGTTCACCAGGGCATCTATAGACAAGAATACAACCATCATTGCTCTGCAAAGTGAATCTTGACGACAGAAGACCTCTGCCGCCGTGTGCTGTCGAGCTCAGTCTAAACGAGCAGTTCTGTGGCGTGGGGGAAGGACTGGCCTAACAGCCTAGGCCTGACATTTCTGGCCCTCAGACGGTTCCGTACAGTTTACCTGTATGTTTATTCTCATTTTTGTTTATCTGAATTATGTGTCTCTTCTGTTACAGTCAAGATTTCATGGTGAACTGTTTACAGATTCTGATGAAGAATTGATTATCAGAAGGTTGTTAATTTATGCAAATAACCCATCATTTACTTCAGGTCATAGGTTACTCTGCTATGATTGGTTGTTGCATTTTCCAGAAAACCAGGTAATGTTTAAAACTACAAGTAGCTAGTCTAAGAGAAGAAGAAACCATAATAATTACATTAAATGGAAATTATTTTTGTATTGACATTTCCTTCATATTGAAAATATTTATGTGTATGATTTATAAATAAATTCACTTCATTATCTTTCAATATTACCATATTTGGTATTAATAGTACAAGTAATTACATAAATAGTGAAGGTTTGTCTATGCTCAAAATAAGTCTTAGTTTTAAAATCTCTTTATTAGAGATGTACCTAATTTTTGTATTACAAATTTTAAAAATTGAAAATATTCTAGGTGTAACTGACCTTTTATGTACAAACAACTGTTTTCAACAATGCCTATTAATTGGGTAGTTTCTCATTATACTTTGTGTTATATCTCTTAACAGCAACAACCATCAATACATTCCGAAGAAGATATTCCAGCCACGTTAGATTATAGCTACTATGCTTCATTGTTCCCAAGAGTATTTGATGACATAAACACTAAAGTCACCAAACTGAATGTACTCAGTTTATGTTTTGAGCCTGGCAACACACCAGGTACATTTTATCTACAATTTTCAATTGTTCATATTTTTAGTCCCCGTTCGGACGAAGTCCGGAAACAGGGGCTTATAATTCGGTCTTCGTCCGTCTGTGTGTCCGTACATCCGTGCGTCCGTCCGGAGTCATATCTCAGAATCCCTTAGACCGATTCCGTTCATTCTTTGCATGTGCCTAGTACTTTATGTGGGACATATGCACATACAGTGGTTTAGCGATTCGATTCAAAATGGCCGACTGGCAGCCATCTTGTTTTTTGAAAATGTTGTATTTTGGACATGCTTTGTCAGTTTTCATTCAAACTTGGTACATAGATTATACATGTTAGGATACATGTCCATGACAATTTATTTCACAATTGGATAAAAGATGGCCGGCTGGCAGCCATCTTGTTTTTTGAAAATGTCGTATTTTGGACATGCTTTGTCAGTTTTCATTCAAATTTAGTACATAGATCATACATGTTAGGATACATGCCCCGACCGTCCGTGAGTTCCTGAGTCTGTCCGTCCGACCGTCCGTGTGTTCGTCTGTCCGTGCGTCAGTCTGTCCAACGTCATATTTTAGAATCCTGTGGACCGATACCGTTCATTCTTTGCATGTGCCTAGTACCTTATGTGGGACATATGCACATGCAGTGGTTTAGCGATTTGATTCAAAATGGCCGACTGGCAGCCATCTTGTTTTTTGAAAATGTTGTATTTTGGACATGCTTTGTCAGTTGTCATTCAAACTTGGTACATAGATTATACATGTTAGGAATCATGTCCATGACGATTTATTTCGCAATTGGATCAAAGATGGTCGACTGGCAGGCATCTTATTTTTGTTTTTTTATGCGGTATCTTGGACGTGCTCTGTCAGTTTTCATTCAAATTTGGCACATACATGTACTTTATACATGTTAGGGTGCATGTTCATTACAATTTGTTTCAAAATCTGGTCAAGGATGGCCAATTGACAGCCATCTGACTTTTTGGCCTTACTACTATATTTCCACAATTTATGTACCATTTTCATTCATATTTGGCACATACATCATACATATCAGTGTGTTTCATAATCAGATCAAAGATGGCCGAATAACGGCTGTTTTTATTTTGGCCATATATCCATCCATCCATCTGTATGTGGGACTTAACAGATTTTGCTTAAATTTGGTACAAAGGAAAGACAGGGTTGAATGTAGACTACAGTCTCTTATTTATTTTAAGAGGGAGTGTATAAATGGCGAAAGTCAGTTTACCGTGAAATAAACAAAGAGACTTGTGACCCTTACAAGCATTCCCTTGGTATTAATAATAATGAGCATTTCAATGACGTCATATGATTTGATGGATGGACAGTGCATATCTGTATAAGTTTACATTCTTTCAAGATGGCCATGATCGCTGGCACATGGAAAAAACAAGCTTCACAACTGTTGTATCACCAAGAATGCAGGAATGCATTATATTGTATGTGAGTCAAAGATAGAAAAATAGGATAACCGTAGAATACTCTTCAAAGCTGGCCAGGAAATTGAGTTCATGCAGTTGGTGTTTTGATAGACCAACCCTCACACAAACATCATGCATGACCAGTAGTGTATGCATAAACAACCTCTTGTTGGTATTCTCGAAAAGACATATAACCTAGTATCTTTAGTTCACCATGCTTTGACTGATTACATTTGCGAATCTGTCAATCACATTCCGAGGTGTAAAGTAAAATAATGTTATCAAAAATGACAGGTGTATGTCAATGGAAACAGTCAAATGCTACATTTACACAACAGCATTTTAACAGGGCCCTGCGACTTGAGCCAGCAAAAATTACTGTGTATACATGTTTTACTTAAGCTGGCTCAAGCCAAGTTTGGCTCAAATAAACCTTACAAATACAAATACAAATCTTGTTTTTCATGGCTTTAATCATTGTCTCATCTACAACAATTGTGTCAATGACATTTCTGAGATAAGGTTTTTTTTTATAGGGTTAATAAGACAAAAGTTGCATTGAAACTATACTTTCAGTTTCATTGAGCTATTGATTTTTATTTATTCTTTGCATTTTTCATAAACGCGAGAGAGCTCTGAAAAGGCAAACCACCTCAACCTGGCAATTGTTTGACAGAGATAATATATATGATAGAGATAATTGAAACTACTATGATTGACTGGTGATATACAAAACTTGATTACCGGTAATTCATATTACGGCCTGGAACAATCCACCACTGTCAAGTTTTTCAAGTAATTGTAGTTAACAAATACATTTGAGGACATGAATGAGAACTACTGGTACCCAGGGTATATACACAGGTACATGTAACAGGAAAACAAGTCTATATACATGTAGAGGAAAATAATACTTAAATCTTTTATATCTTGTAAACTATTATCTAGGACAGCCAAATACTGTGCACATTCTGATTGTTAAAAAACTCAATGTACTTAAATTATGAATAATACTTTTCAGATTCTGCAGCCGCTATGTTGATGAGCAGTTTGGTTTGCTTACACAAATCAGTCCACTATGGTGTTACTGGTAGGCCTGCCATTGCACTCTATAGAGTATTATTTACCTACTATAGACGCCATCAAAATACAACATTAGTCGATGATATTTACAAGTATGTATGCTTCTCTAATAATACTACAATCATAAATATTAAAGGTTGTATTCATATGCAACCAGGTTTCCATGTGAAGGTTATTATTAAAATGTCTGTAAATTAAGGTAATCAATCGTCATATCGGTAATCTGGGTGTAAAAATGCAGCAATCATCAAATCACCCCATCCTTCAAAGTTATAAAACTTGTATGTGCACAATAGGACACATGTAGCAATCAGAAACCTCAAAACTTATTTTATTTCCATTTCTCTATCTGCAGGTTTATTCTTTCTTTATTCATGGAACATCCCAAATTTGCTTCACAGACCATTGATTTCTTAGAATATATTAGGGAAATTACTGCAGATAGGTACGTATAGATATACATGTATATATATGGTAATATATACTTAGCAGAACACATTCCATAATGAAAATAGGACACACATACATGTACTAAGATTTATAAGGGATTAGGGTAATGGAACTTGTGATGGTGATCTCATTTTGAAATCATGCGAATTGTGAAATTATACGAAAATTGCAAGACCCACGAAATGTCTAGAAATACTACATGTAATTTAAAATAAGTGTATAAGTTTTTGAAAGGACTGGTTAGTGTTTATCTCAGGCTGTTTTTGTGTAAAAGCATCTACACGTTTTTGTACCTGTTTAAATAGGTTGATTCTGTTAACCAACATGTACATGTAATACTAGCTCATATCTGTTTGTTGAGCTTCCAGCTGCTTTCTGTGATGAAATTGAGTTTCAATGACATGTGAATGGGATCTTGACATGTGCATGGATCTCACATGGAATGGGATCTTGACATGTGCATGGATCTCACATGGAATGGGATCTTGACATGTGCATGGATCTCACATGGAATGGGATCTTGACATGTGCATGGATCTCACATGGAATGGGATCTTGAGATGTGCATGAATCTCAGCTGGAATGGGATCTTGAGATGTGCATGAATCTCAGATGAAATGGGATCTTGAGATGTGCATGAATCTCAGATGAAATGGGATCTTGAGATGTGCATGGATCTCACATGGAATGGGATCTTGACATGTGCATGGATCTCACATGGAATGGGATCTTGACATGTGCATGGATCTCACATGGAATAGGATCTTGAGATGTGAATGGATCTCACATGGAATGGGATCTTGACATATGCATGGATCTCACATGGAATAGGATCTTGACATATGCATGGATCTCATATGGAATGGGATCTTGACATGTGCATGGATCTCACATGGAATGGGATCTTGACATGTGTGTGGATCTCACATGGAATGGGATCTTGAGATGTGCATGGATCTCACATGGAATAGGATCTTGACATGTGCATGGATCTCACATGGAATAGAATCTTGAGATGTGCATGAATCTCAGATGGAATGGGATCTTGAGATGTGCATGGATCTCACATGGAATGGGATCTTGACATGTGCATGGATCTCACATGGAATGGGATCTTGACATGTGCATGGATCTCACATGGAATAGGATCTTGAGATGTGAATGGATCTCACATGGAATAGGATCTTGAGATGTGAATGGATCTCACATGGAATGGGATCTTGACATATGCATGGATCTCACATGAAATAGGATCTTGACATATGCATGGATCTCATATGGAATGAAATCTTGACATGTGCATGGATCTCACATGGAATGGGATCTTGCCATGTGCATGGATCTCACATGGAATGGGATCTTGAGATGTGCATGGATTTTACATAAAATAGGATCTTGACATGTGCATGGATCTCATATGGAATGGGATCTTGACATATGCATGGATCTCATATGGAATGGGATCTTGACATATGCATGGATCTCACATGGAATGGGATCTCACATGGAATGGGATCTTGAGATGTGAATGGATCTCACATGGAATAGGATCTTGAGATGTGAATGGATCTCACATGGAATGGGATCTTGACATATGCATGGATCTCACATGGAATAGGATCTTGACATATGCATGGATCTCATATGGAATGGGATCTTGACATGTGCATGGATCTCACATGGAATGGGATCTTGACATGTGTGTGGATCTCACATGGAATGGGATCTTGAGATGTGCATGGATCTCACATGGAATAGGATCTTGACATGTGCATGGATCTCACATGGAATAGAATCTTGAGATGTGCATGAATCTCAGACGGAATGGGATCTTGAGATGTGCATGGATCTCACATGGAATGGGATCTTGACATGTGCATGGATCTCACATGGAATGGGATCTTGACATGTGCATGGATCTCACATGGAATAGGATCTTGAGATGTGAATGGATCTCACATGGAATAGGATCTTGAGATGTGAATGGATCTCACATGGAATGGGATCTTGACATATGCATGGATCTCACATGAAATAGGATCTTGACATATGCATGGATCTCATATGGAATGGAATCTTGACATGTGCATGGATCTCACATGGAATGGGATCTTGCCATGTGCATGGATCTCACATGGAATGGGATCTTGAGATGTGCATGGATTTTACATAAAATAGGATCTTGACATGTGCATGGGTCTCATATGGAATGGGATCTTGACATATGCATGGATCTCATATGGAATGGGATCTTGACATATGCATGGATCTCACATGGAATGGGATCTCACATGGAATAGGATCTTGAGATGTGAATGGATCTCACATGGAATAGGATCTTGAGATGTGAATGGATCTCACATGGAATGGGATCTTGACATATGCATGGATCTCACATGGAATAGGATCTTGACATCTGCATGGATCTCATATGGAATGGGATCTTGACATGTGCATGGATCTCACATGCAATATGATCTTTACATGTGCATGGATCTCGCACCATATAGGATCTTGATATATGCATGGATCTCACACGGAATAGGATCTTGACATATGCATGGATCTTACATGGAATTGGATCTTGACATGTGCATGGATGTCATATGGAATGGAATCTTGACATGTGCATGGATCTCACATAGAATGGGATCTTGACATGTGCATGGATCTCACATGGAATAGGATCTTGAGATGTGCATGGATCTCACTTGGAATGGGATCTTGAGATGTGCATTGATCTCACATGGAATAGGATCTTGAGATGTGAATGGATCTCACATGGAATGGGATCTTGACATGTACATGGATCTCACATGGAATAGGATCTTGAGATGTGAATAGATCTCACATGGAATAGGATCTTGACATATGCATGGATCTCACATGGAATGGGATCTTGACATATGCATGGATATCATATGGAATGAGATCTTGACATGTGCATGGGTCTCACATGGAATGGGATTTTGACATGTGCAAGGATCTCGTATGGATATGGGATCTTGACATGTGCATGGATCTCACATAGAATGGGATCTTGACATATGCATGGATATCATATGGAATGTGATCTTGACATGTGCATGGATCTCATATTGAATGAGATCTTGACATGTGCATGGATCTCATATGGAATGAGATCTTGACATGTGCATGGGTCTCACATGGAATGGGATCTTAACATATGCATGGATCTCATATGGAATGGGATCTTGACATGTGCATGGATCTCACATGGAATAAGATCTTGACATGTGCATTGGTCTCACATGGAATGAGATCTTGACATGTGCATAGATCTCATATGGAATGGGATCTTGACATATGCATGAATCTCACATGGAATGGGATTTTGACTTATGCATGAATCTTGAATAGAAGATAATAGAAGTTTTTGTAAACAAAGTACTTGGAAATTCCTAATAAATACTTTCTTTTCAGTTCATTCCCCGTTGATTTGTTGAGAGCATTGACTGAACAAACTGTAACCACTCAACAATTCAAAACACTGGAACATTTTCCTAATTATCTACTGATTCTTGAAAGAGCTGCACAAGAAAGGAACATCGAACCTATTGTAATTATAACTTTTATTTTAATCACTGAAATATTGAAGTGTTGATGATTATGCAGAATGCATAAATGTTGTTAATGCAGCCCAGCCAGAATCTATTTGTGTATGTTGTTGATACAGTATGGCCAGAATCTATTTGTGTATGTTGTTGATACAGTATGGCCAGAACCTATATGTGTATGTTGTTGATACAGCATGGCCAGAACCTATATGTGTATGTTGTTGATACAGCATGGCCAGAATCTATTTGTGTATGTTGTTGATACAGCATGGCCAGAACCTATATGTGTATGTTGTTGATACAGCATGGCCAGAATCTATTTGTGTATGTTGTTGATACAGTATGGCCAGAACCTATATGTGTATGTTGTTGATACAGCATGGCCAGAACCTATATGTGTATGTTGTTGATACAGCATGGCCAGAACCTATATGTGTATGTTGTTGATACAGCATGGCCAGAATCTATTTGTGTATGTTGTTGATACAGTATGGCCAGAACCTATATGTGTATGTTGTTGATACAGCATGGCCAGAACCTATATGTGTATGTTGTTGATACAGCATGGCCAGAATCTATTTGTGTATGTTGTTGATACAGTATGGCCAGAACCTATATGTGTATGTTGTTGATACAGTATGGCCAGAATCTATTTGTGTATGTTGTTGATACAGCATGGCCAGAACCTACAGTATTCATTCCGCCCAACCTCCCGCTTTTATCGCTTTTTTTTTTGACCACTTATCGCTTAATTTCCGACCGCTCGCTGCTTTTCGACCGGAAACCGACCGCTTTTTTTCCGCTCGCTCGCGTTCGCTCGCTTTTGTTCGCTCGCTCGCTCGCTTTTGTTCGCTCGCTCACTCCTGTTATGGCTGGCTTCAGAAACATCGTCCGCTTGCCAGCCGACCGCTGGAGTAACAATGATCGTACATTGTGTGTATAAACTTAAGTTTTTATTCGTAATAAATTTAGGTTTTAATGACGATTCAAAACACAACGCCTAATGCTTCTCTGTTTTGGAACAAAGACGCCTTCAAATCACTTGACACATTGTAACGTTTGCTACGCAAGTCGAACTGTGACCTGTATTTACATACTTATGTCCTTGTGTGTGTAGTTCAAGCAGCTATATAACTGGTCAATCGCGAGATGTATTGAGTACTAGTATTTGTGTGTTGTGTGTGTGTTTCTGTGTGTGATTTTGACTAAATTTATTCCGAACGGCGCTCAAAATAATTTGACACTTTGTTATTTTCGAACGCAACTCACACTATGACCCTTACTCAATTTGCATAAGTAATACGAATGCTGTAGTTCAGAAAATCTATGGGTTAACTTTTGCTCGTGTCTGGGTGCGCAAAACAAAACTGCACAATATAATTATCGCATAGCTGAATTTCTACAAATTAATTGGACTTAAACTACTAGTATAATGACTGTGACGATTAATCGCTTGTCTGAGTACATGCGGCGACGAATTATTGGATTGGCAGCAGCCGGACGAAAAATGAAAGAGATCTCGGAACAGTTAATTTGTTGAGGAAAACAAAACAAACGCAGCCAGTGATACATTTTGAAAACAAAAATACAAAATAAACACAATCAGAGGCGTCGACCAAGCGCGTTGGAAATAAATAAAACGTGTTGTGACAGTCTCACCAAACTCTTTCACTCGCGCAATATAATTGTTATTTCCCAAAGCACTTATATTTAATACATTGACGAAAAACACCACAAGAAAAATGTAAATCAGGCTTGTAATTACTAGTAACTCTACTCGAACGCAATGTTGATCACTGTAAAAGTGGATAAATTCGAACCGTCATCAAATTCAAAATTCAAGCGATCTCGTTGAATATCAAAAATAAACTCGATGTTTAGAAAGACAAAAACAACACCATACTAGAGTGCAAAAAAAGTTAGCAGCAAAGAACGAGAAGTGCATGTGGGAAAGCGATGAGTGAACTCGAGGAAAATTATGCTGATGTGAGAACAAGCCATATACCCGCGGAGTACTCGCTAAAACATTGAGAAAATGTGCCATTTCAAAGGGCACCCTTACAAATAATGTCTGCGATTGTGTGAACATGATAACGTGCAAACAAGGAACAGAGCTCGTGGTCCACAAGGAAACTTAGCGATGACGCAGTTAGATGTATACGGCTGTTGAAAACAGAGACTCCTTCGATCTCACATAAGCAGGTTCACGTGGATGTATCATTTTCAACTTTTACCAACAACGCTATAATAACAAAGACATTGTGAAATTCTTTTGTTTTTATGTAGAAAAATACAGTAATACATGAGTTGTCGAACACACTACATAGCTTGTAAATTCTAGCTCCTTTCAGTCACGATTCAAGACAAATAAAAGGCACAAATATAGATAATATAGCAAATTATTTTTTTCTGTAATAATTGTGTGTAATCAGTAATTATGAAAAAAAATTATGGGTACATATGAAATAGATTTCGTTATGAATTATTCTTAATATCAATTTCTAAATTATTTTGTCAAAATCAGTTTTTTTTCCAGGTTTTTTCCCCCAAAACGAAAGAATTTCATAATGTCGGGAACGAGAAGTTTTTTTCTTATTATTATTTATTGGGAACGGAAAGTCTTTATTGTAGTGCTTCGCCTCGGTTGACAATGAGCTCTTCGGGTCGCTAAAACTGTGTGTCCACCTCTGTTGGGGTGAACATTTGTATTATTATCAGTAACTGAATAAATCTTAGAACAGAAATGGTGGCACTCAATTATGGCAATCTTCCAGCTCATCTTTAGAATGATTTTCGGAGGCAAATTTAATCTTGAAGGATTGCAGGAAATTGACCCTTACCGATTCATATTTATGAATTAATCGGGATTCAGATACCATAGTGTTTGTAACAGGAAAAAAAAACGCTTTCGCATGGGATTTTTCATGCAAACATTGTGAATGGTTCCCCGACACTGATTCTTTTTTAACTTTCAATTTTTCTAAAACGCGGCAAACCCTGCTCATGACCGGAGACGACGTCGAGATGCAGGTGCGATTCCTCTTAGCAACGCGTTCTATTTATTCCTAAAGCGTGTGGTCGGTGTTTCGTGATGTACGTATTTATTACATTCTCAAGATGGCTGACACAACCTCCGGGTCATGGGGTTACTAAGGACTAGGGTCATAGGTCAAATGGACTATATAGCAATATAGTCAATATCGTAACATCTCTCTTTACATAGTTTTTTTGAACAATAAAACTAAAATCGATAAACTCTTCGAAACGAGCATAAATCTATAGCACCATAACACTAGTGTAAATACATGTAATGTTCAACAGTTCAATGTTCACTAACAATATTCTCATCAAAAGTCCATGAAATTCGAAATAATGTTCAACGTTCAATTAAATGTTATCAACAGTCCATGAAATGCGAAATAATGTTCAACAATAATTCATACTTAACACAACTGTTCAACGTTCAATTAAATGTTCTTAACAGTCTATCCTTTCAACAGTTAGTTCAAGACAAAGTCTTTATAGCGTGATGGCATTCTAACAGCTCGCGTACTTGAGCATATTGGTGATGTTTGTATCGGTGGATCTGTTGTCATCGGTAACTTCACTGCTGGTGATGGTGTTTTGTTGGGTTGTGGTGTTAGGTCGCGATGCATATTTATAGTTGGAGATTCACATGGTTTTATGCCGGTATCTGTATGATGCTCTATTTCTGGTGATATCACTTCCTTCGTTGGCCTAAGGAATTTCCTGTTTCTTCGATATGTATTTCCATTGATGTCGACGTTGTAAGAGCGGGGTGCAACTTGTCGTGTAACAATTCCGTGACGCCATTTTCCTTCTCTGTCAGTATGTAGTGCTTTCATTCGAATTGGCTGACCTATTTAGATTTACGACGACGTTGCTTGTTGTCATCTGTAACTCCGTCAACTACTTTTGGATGTAGTAGTCTATTTGCAGTAAGTAGTAGCGTGCGAGTGCGACGTGACATGAGACGTTGTACCGAACTACTGTGCGTTCCTTCAGTCGGTGTGTTTCTCCAGTCAAGGATTGCTTTCCAGGGGTCTTCATTGTTTCTTTGTGCTTTCTTTATGATTCTCTTTGCTATATTAACTGCTGCTTCTATCTTACCATTAGATTGACTATGATATGGTGATGAGGTAATTATATTGAATTCCCAGTCATGTGCAAATCTCTTGAACTCGACACAATCAAATTGTGGACCGTTGTCTGACATAACAGAATCGGGAATCCCGTGACAACTGAATTGTATTTTACAACAGTTTATGATCGTTGTTGCTGTTGTGTCAATTACCTGATCCACCTCCCAGTAGTCTGAGTAATAGTCTACCATTATCAGGTAATCTTTACCGCGGCACTTGCATAGATCCATGGCAATTTTGCTCCACGGTCTATCCGGAATTTCGTGGGTCATGAGTGGTTCTTTCTGGTGATTCTGTTGATATTCATTGCAAGTACTGCATTGATTTACAGTGTCCTTTATTTCTTCACTCATGTGTGGCCAGAATAGAACGTCACGTGCTTTACGAAGACATGCTTCAGCTCCTAGGTGACTGGAATGTACGCGTGCTAGCATTTCTGGACGCATTACTTTGGGTATTATGACTCGTGGACCTTTGAATAAGACGCCATTTTGAACACTGAGTTCATCTCGATATTTCCAGTATTCACGAGTGATGATTGGTGTTTCTTCTTTGATATCTGGCCATCCCGCAAGTATTGTCGTCTTAAGTACTTGCAGAGCTTCATCTTGATGTGTATGTTGTTGTATCTGATGTAATCGTTGGTCAGATACATTGAGGTATTCTGCTGCGTTAATGTTCTCTATTTCTGTATTGAAGTTTGTTTCTCGTTTGATGTTGAAGATTGCGTACTGTGGTGTATCGCGTTCTACTTTTCTCTGTGGTAGAGAAGCTCGGGAGAGGAAATCAGCGATGTACATTTCTCTGCCTTTCTTGTAGCGTACATCCAGGTTGTATTTCTGTAGGCGGAGTAACATTCGTTGTAGTCGTTTTGGAGCAGAGAGAAGCGGTTTCTTGAATATGATTTCAAGTGGTTTATGATCAGAGTCGACGCTGGTAATGTTACGTCCAAGTATATACTGATCGAATCTTTCACAGGCCAATACGATTGTGAGACACTCTTTTTCAATTTGAGCATATCGTTGCTCAGTTGGAGATAACGATCGAGAGGCGAATGCGACTGGTTGTCCGTTCTGTAAGAGTACTGCACCCAGTTCGACTTCACTTGCGTCACATTGAATGGTTGCTTCTTCCTTCACATCATAATATCTCAGTACTGGATGGTTTGTTGCTAATTTCTGTACGTCTTCTATGGCTTTATCATGGTGGGGTTGCCATGCCCAAATAGCATCGGTATCTGTTAGTCACCGAAGGGGTTCACACGTGTCTGATAAATGTGGCAAGAATTTCGCTAGGTAATTTACAAATCCAATAAATCGCTGTACACCTTGTACATCCTTGGGTTTGGGCATTTCTATGATTGCACGTATCTTTTCTGGATCAGGACGCAAACCCTCTGTTGTCAGTAAATGGCCCATATATCGCACTGATTTGAGACGTAGCTTCAATTTGTTCTTATTGAGTTTGAGGTTTACTTCTCTGGCACGGTTCAGCAACCCAATGAGATTTCGATCGTGATCTATGGCTGCTTCTTCTTCTGTGTCACCACAGCCATATACCAGGATATCGTCTACGATTACCTCAACGCCGGGTAGTGATTCAAGAACTTCATGTTGTCTTCTCTGAAACTCTTCTGGAGCGCTATTTATACCAAATGGCATGCAGAGCCAGCGATATCGCCCAAAGGGAGTCCAAAATGTAGTCAGATAACTGCTTTCTTGGTCTAGCTTCACTTGCCAGAACCCATCTTTTGCATCTAAGACTGAAAATGTTTGGGCATTCGTTAGTCGTGGTAGAATCTCGTCGATAGTTGGCATTGGATAATGTGCACGTTTCAAGGCTTTGTTTAGATCTTTGGGGTCTAGGCAGACCCGTAGTTTTCCTGGTTTCTTGACTGCGACCATGCTGCTGATCCAGTCAGTCAGTGTGGTAACTTTTGTGATTACCTGTTGTTTCTCTAATGATTCTAATTTAGTTTTCAGTTCTGCTCTCATATGAACTGGTACCTTTCTTGGCTGGTGTCGCACTGGTTTCACAGTTTTATCGATTTCCAGATGATATAATCCAGGTAGACATCCAAGACCCTCAAAAAGATCACTGTATTGTATCAGTATTTGTTGTTGAGTGAGTGGAGCTTGCTGAATGTTGGCTATGTAGTCCGGCTTGTCACGTGTGGTGGTTGGCTGCTCTGGTTCTACAGTTACCATTTTGATGTGTTGATTTACGTTCACCGTTAGTAACTTCAGTAATTCACAGGTCTCAGTCGACAATAGTGGCTTCTGCATTGTATCTGTGACTTGGAATTTCAAATTGTATGTGTTACCTAAGTAATGGCATTTCAGGTTACACTGTCCAAGTGGATATATCGTTGGCCCACCATACAACTTCAATATGGCCTTGCTTGTCTGTAATTTTGGATCTCCATCTTGTTTAATTTTACAGTAGTCACTGAAACTTATCATGTTGCATGTGGCCCCACAATCAAGCTGACACTTCAGGGTGTAGTTGTCTTCATGATTGTCACTTAGATTGAGTGACACAAACCACTGCTTTCCTGTTGTTTTCACTGCTCCTATATAATGCTCTATATGTAGTACAGATTCATCAGATGTGTCGTCATCTTCTATCTCTTCATCTACCATGTGTATTCTACGCTGATCATGTTGTCTTTGCTTGCAGACTTTTGCGAAATGGTTCTTCTTACTGCACAGTTTACATGTTTGGCCATATGCAGGGCATTTTTCTTTGTTGAATATGTGTTTGCCACCACAGTAACGACATCTTCTTGGTCCTTGTTGTTCAGACTGATATTTGTCACGCTTTTGAGTATCTTGTTTACCCTTGTAACTTCTGTTTCTGTGCATAATGAACAACTTGTTCTTCCGGGTTGGTGCCACTAATTTTCTTCAGCTGCATTTGTGTTATTTCACTGCTTCTACACATCTCTATGGCTCGATTTAGGTCTAGTTTTGGCTCTCTTAACATTCTGGCTCTTGCACTATTATCTTTGGTTCCCAACACTATTCTATCCCTGATCAGTTCATCCTTGATGGCATCAAATTTACATGTATTAGCTAGCTGGCGTAGCCTGGTTACATATTGATCTATGGCTTCACTGCCGTCTTGGTCACACGTGTTGAACACGTATCTCTCATAAATCACATTGCGAGTGGGTTCAAAGTGTTTTTCTAATGCATCTAATATTTCTTTGACCTCTTTTCTCTGAGCATCTGTCATGTCGAGATGTTTATACACATGTAAACAATCCTTTCCTAACACTGAACGTAGCGTGGCCACAGTCACTTGGGGGCTGAAAATCAATAAATACTAATTTTCAAAAAAAATCATCCGCTATACGTATATAAATAAACAAGTTGTGAAACACGGCACCTAGTAAATCGACACCCTGTCGGTTTCAAATGTCGATTTCTTACCTTAAGATGCAAAACAAAAATTTTAGAGGGGATCAGGTGTTACGTTAATAACCATTGTTCATAATCGGTAACTTGGTTTTATTCAAAACTGCACAAATCCCGCGTTTTCT
This sequence comes from Saccoglossus kowalevskii, assembly GCF_978046115.1. Lineage (NCBI taxonomy): Eukaryota > Metazoa > Hemichordata > Enteropneusta > Harrimaniidae > Saccoglossus > Saccoglossus kowalevskii. The sequence continues at coordinate 38,376,908 of NC_140650.1, forward strand.
GATGATATCCGACGATTTCATGAACGAAAATGGCCAGCAGCCAGAATCAAGGGGGATTCGCACAGAGTTCTGGGTAAATCAAGGAAATACTCGCTGTTACGGCACGCCTAATTGGCTGAAAATGAGTATGCGCACTTGATTTACCCAGAACTCTGTGCGAATCCCCCTTGATTCTGGCTGCTGGCCATTTTCGTTCATGAAATCGTCGGATATCATCAGAAAACGCGGGATTTGTGCAGTTTTGAATAAAACCAAGTTAGCGATTATGAACAATGGTTATTAACGTAACACCTGATCCCCTCTAAAATTTTTGTTTCGCATTTTAAGGTAAGAAATCGATATTTGAAACCGACAGGGTGTCGATTTACTAAGTGCCGTGTTTCACAACTTGTTTATTTATATACGTATAGCGGATGATTTTTTTTTGAAAATTAGTATTTATTGATTTTCAGCCCCCAAGTGACTGTGGCGTGGCTACCCTAATGACATCATCTTTCTTATTTAATTCTGTGGCTATTTCATAGTCTTCCCACTGTGAACGGAAGAATGACCAGTTTTGAACAAGATTGCCTTTCATTTCCATGACCGCTGGAACTGGAAAGTTATTAGAAGCCATATTTTTTTTTTTTTTTTTCTAATTGAATGCACTTGTACGTGGATTACGGTAGTGCTGGCAACGGCGGTAATAATACGGATATTCCGTCTGCGAACAAATGTGTTCTTTTCCCGTTAAGGCTCACTTACTGAACGATCCTTGCATGTGAGGCACTTCAATACTCTCATCGAGTCTTCACGCTTCTAGTTCAGTCTTTTTTCTGTGAAATTTAGTGGCTTATCACACCAAATTATCCCACTTCTGACACCATGTTTCGTGATGTACGTATTTATTGCATTCTCAAGATGGCTGACACAACCTCCGGGTCATGGGGTTACTAAGGACTAGGGTCATAGGTCAAATGGACTATATAGCAATATAGTCAATATCGTAACAGTCGGCGCCTTTGATTGCGTTTATTTTGTTCTTTTATTCATGTAATCTATCACTGGCAGCATTTGTTTTGTCACGTCTCACAACTTAATGTCCAAGCTGACTTTGTTTTGGCTGTAAGTGAACTACGTACAGCTCATGAAAGTATTTCGCCCAGAGTTCGCAAAAAACGGAATACCCTGCAAAATTTGAATCCTTTATTTTATAACGAGACATTGGGTGCAAAAATAAAAACCATAATTGTAATTCAATAGGTTTATGTAACGTGTTAGTCCGCTTGCCAGCCGCCAAGTTAAAAAACGCGATCTCCAGTGATGTCGGCTTCGACAACTTCGGACAAGTAAGATGGGTGCTGGCCGACATTACATTTGCAAGTATTGTATTTGTTTGACAAATTGTACACTACGGTCATTCTATAACAATCGATCAGTCGTTTTTTTCACAGTCTTACTATTCCTGCAGATATTCTTCAATTGTTATAGGTGCCACGGATTTTAACATAACTACAACTTGACCCGTGTTAAACCCAAACCATGCGTGCATGACAACCGTCACCCTACACACGGTTACTCAACGAATACCGTACTCTACAGTAGACACTTTTCGCTCTCCACCAAAAATAGAATGGTTTTATTTCATATTAGTTGTGTCTGTGTCAGTGTCGTATTTGATTTCACATGTTTGGTTCAATCTTGTTTATGGTGGACATTATTACTACGCATATGTATTATTACCAATTTTATAAGGCCGTGTGATCCACCGTATTTTTTTCAACGGTCGTTCTATAAATTTCTGATTGTATTTATTCTTATTTTAACATCATAAAAACAAAAATGATACACTTGTACATGAAACAGTAGGTAATGAACTGTAAATGCGGGCGGTTGCGCTGTCAGGCGAGCGAGCGATTGCGCGAGCGAATACTTCCGGATTTGCGCCGCCGAAAAAAAAGCGGAAATTGCGCGGTCGAATTGAACAAAGCGAGCGAAAAAAAAGCGATCGGAAGCGGGCGGGAGGTTGGGCGAAATGAGTACTGTATATGTGTATGTTGTTGATACAGCATGGCCAGAATCTATTTGTGTATGTTGTTGATACAGCATAGCGAGAATCTATTTGTGTATGTTGTTGATATAGCATGGCCAGAATCTATTTGTGTATGTTGTTGGTATAGCATGGCCAGAACCTATATGTGTATGTTGTTTATACAGCATGGCCAGAATCTATTTGTGTATGTTGTTGATATAGCATGGCCAGAATCTATTTGTGTATGTTGTTGATATAGCATGGCCATAATCTAATTGTGTATGTTGTTTACTACATCACCTACCAGAAAGTCTGTGGAAATAATAAATTTCATTTATTACTTGTAGGCTTAACTACAGATTACAGCCCCAATCGGAAACTATTAGGGAATATACCTCGTTCACAAAGAACACCTTAGGGTAGTATTCTCTATAGGAAAAAAGGCCTCTCCTAAGGGGTCACCCTCAGGGTGCTTACGCTCGCGAGGCCCAATCCGATTATTCTTTTTTGTTTCCACGACCAACGAGTACAGATATTTTTCAGCTCTGTTGCGACGCATGGACAAAAGTGCAGGTTACAGTTTTATGACTGAGAATCTAGGAATCTAGTAATGGTGATCGACGTAATTACGGTAAAGGCTTTCCATTATTAGGGTCCCTTTTTTTTACCTGTGTTAGTTGAATCGTCAGCTCAGTTTTTTATTCACCCGGGTTCCGAATGTTTTGGCACAGTGAATTTGCTCGTTTTCATGTTTTTTTCCGGACTGCAATATGCCTAAGTCGTAAAAAAAGGAGAAGTATGTCTCTACGCAACAGTCGACATGCTCATCCTGCCTTTTACAATGCCTGTTTGGGTCCCGCCTATTGCCTTTCACGCTTGGTTGCATCGAGGACTCGGGGCATTGCCTCTGCGATCGATGGGATCGTAAAACGTAGTTGCATTGAGGGAGGTGAAAAGCCGAAAGGCAAGTGATTAAAAGCAGGTAGTCGCGATAAAAGGGGAAATCCCTAGCCGCAAGCTGGCTATGTAATGTCTGTTTCAATGAGTGAAAAATCTCTCCCTCCACTTGGTAATCGCTGAGATTGTTGGAGAATTGGCACGATCTGACTCCCTGCTCGAGATGGCGGGGTCGACAATTGAGTCAAGACCGCCGGAACAGTTTACCGTTGAGGTAACGGAAAGGACGGTCAATAGTGCAGGAACACCGATGGTGGATCTAAATTCTCCCAACGTGAAGTGGGCTTCCCCATCGGATATTACCGAGGCTAATGAACATTGGTCAACTGCTTTTGCGGGGAGATCAGAGTTCCCAGTCGCCACGGCGACTGACGTTGATAAACGCCGTGTTTCCTCTGGGGCGCCGACATCGGCACTAAGTCCCGCGGTGGAATCAGCATGTCTCTTAGAGACCAAACCGTTTCAATCCACAGCCTGAGTGCATTGCGCAATCACAGGGACAGGCCCAGTTGCCTCCCTGTACCGGTACTAGTCAAGGTGGAAAACTACTTTCCCAGGGTGAAGAGATGGCTTGGACAGTCTGGATGTGTAGTCTGGCTTCAAAAGTCAACTCCCTTCTGCAGTCTCAGGGTAGGACTCTGGGGGGGGGATAAGTCAGGTGGAGGGGCGGCGGGCTGAGATATTGCCTGTACCTCCACCACCAGGGCTAGGTTCAGGTGTGTCCCTTTCTTCCAGTGATCTCTCCTTTAGAGGGTCAGTGGGGGGACAATTCACATCAGTGGGAAGGGGAGCGCCCACCTCTTTTATAGAAGGGGGCTCTCTCTCCGGAACAGATCGCCTTACGCGTCCTCGGCCGTATTCCCCACCCCCCCTCAGGTTCGGGCTAACCAGGCATTGTTTCCTGCGTCTTCCCAAGCCAAGCAGAGTGTCCTCTCTTATGACTCTGCAAAGAGGGGTGGGTCTCCTGTGTTGGTACCCCTGAACAGGCTGGTACGCAACCGTCTTATGGGGGACAGCGACCACTTCCCCGACAGGAGCTTTGTCGTTTCTTGTCTCCACTTTGGCGGGGCAATCACAGGATACCCAACCAACCGGAGCCCAGCTGTCCCTTATTAATATGCAGTTAAGGTCACAGCTTGTGAACCGTGCAGTGACGACCGCGAGACTCTTATTTCGTACGGGGCCTGTTTTCATCGGCGCTCTCCCCTCCCACTGCCGACGCCCGCCGGCCAACTCCCCTGGGCACCTCGTGTGACCCAGGCTATGGAGGGGGCTCAGAGGGCGATGGACGGGGGCGATTGGTACCCGTCGGGGGAAAAGAACAAACAACTTGAACCTGGTTTCATAACGGTCATGACCAATTCCTTCTGTTGAATCAATCGATACCCCATTGGGGCTTCGCAAACCGTTGATGGTTTCCCTGAGTGGGACACTCATGCAGTACCACAGCCTTCTCCACGGGTTTCCCAGCCCGATCCCGGTACCCATACTTTTGTTAAGGCGGGTAGAGCGGATAGGGAAAGCCACGTTGCATGGTCATTTGACCGGCACCAGAGCCTACTAGTGCATAGGGCTTTACGGGCGGAACTTAGACCCATTAATTTTTTAGAATAGGCTTCTCTAGCGTTAGAGCGCCAGCTCACCTTGCTAAGTTCCAACCGTCTGGATGCTCAGCAACGAACCTCGATCCTTGGGCAGATGGGCCAATTCCTAGCGGCGCAGAGAGTCGCTATGTGCGATATACTGCAAGTCCATACTGCCCTCTTGGCAGGAGCAGTTTTGACTGAGCGCGAGGCAGTTCTGGATCTGTGCGCCTATCCTACTCCAGCGGGAGATGAGTTTGATCCCCTGCGGAGAAGGCCTTGGGGGCGTGACTGGCTATTTGGTGGCCGGTTAGTGGATGCGGTGAACGGTTTGCCGGTTGCGGAAGATCAGCGTATCCTATTGAAGCAATCGTCTCTGTTGGCTAGTGTAGCTAGTCCTTCTGGTCAATAGGTCAGAACAAAACTGCAAGGCAGCCTAGGTAGTAAGTTCGCCGCTCGGAGCCTCAACCGACGAGGATCTAAGCGCTCATGATCTCCTTCTAAGGGGCAGAAGAAGACCAAGAAACGTGGCTTTGGTGGTGGGCGTTCTGACACTTCTAGGGACCGGGGGGCCACGAAGTCTCTTTGAAGATTTCGCCGGCTGCCTGGACATGGATGGTGGTACGACTCAGGGTCTCCCTCCCCGGGGTCCCCGGGCTTAGTCTCCCCCTCTTTGTCTCCCGATACTGGAGGCTGGAGTTCGGGAAGCACTAGCTTCAAACACCCGTCCGCTCCTTCCCGTGGGATCCCGCCTCATGCAGCACATACCAGTGTGGCACAGGAGAGTTTCCGATCCCAGGATGCTCAAAGTAGTGTTGTGTGGGTATTAGATTCCTCTTCAGTCTCCTCCTCTGATTCCTCACCCTCCCTCAGGTCTTTTGCCGAGTGGTCAAGGCGGAGACGATCCGACAGGAAGTAGCAAGCCTTCTGGAGAAAAGGGCGATTCGCCTAGTGGGGAACCCAATTTATTGCCAGGGTCTTTCCCACATCTTCCTCGTTCCTAAGAGTTTGGGGGGTGGCGTCCAGTCATAGACCTCAACCGGCTGAACGGGTTTGTGGAACTCAAGCGCTTCCGAATGGAAACACCAGCTTCGATACTTCTATCAGTGCACTCGGGCGATTGGCTGGCGTCACTGGATTTGAGCGACGCTTACTTCTACATTCCCATTCACCACTCATGCAGCCAGTATCTCAGATTCCCATTAGAGGGCAAAGTTTACGAGTTACCATCCTCCACTTCGGTCTGTGCACAGCACCATACGTCTTCACCAGAGTGCTAAGACAGGTGACACAGCTGCTACACCGGTCGTCGGCCTATCTGAACCCATATCTCGACGACTGGTTATTACACAACTGAGACAGGCAGGTTTAGTGGAGCATGTGCAGTTGAAAATGATGCTCCTTCACGAGTTGGGCTTTTTAATAAATATTGCCAAGTCCAACCCAATACCGTCCCACAGTCTGGTTTTCCTGGGTATGCAGTTCGACACTGAGCAAGGGCTTGTTTGCCCCGCTCAGGAGCGATGCAACTCTCTTGTAGAGTTTGGCAGCCAACTCCGGTCAACGAGAACGGTGTCAATGCGCGAACTGATGCGGTCTATTGGCAAATGACTTCAGTTCGTCGTTTCGTTCCGTTAGCAGCTCTCCGGTCTCATCTTACTCTCTTACTCTCATCTCATCTGCTTACTGGACTACAGGATCCACATGCGGGACCTGACGTTCAGGGTTCAATCATCGGACCAAGCATATTCGTGCAAGCGTATAATTTAACTGCTTCTTCATTCGTTTGTTTGGAACGCCACCAGGTGAAGGCACACAAGGTGCGTATGGTAGCTAACTCATTGGCTTTGATGTCTGGGGCCTCGCTCAAACAGGTGCTTCAAGCAGGGTTCTGGAGATCTCAGCATGTCTTCATTAACTAATAACCTGAGAGACCTCCAAGAGCTGCAGGAGGGGTTCCAGTGGGTCCAGTGGTGACGGGTCTGACAGTGTTCGTTGACCCAGCCTGCACCACCACGATAGTGTCTTCAGTCGAAACTAGCCTCCTTTGCTTGACGCTGCTGTTTTTGTTCCGCGCTATCGTACCCCAGCAATACACTGTTTTGATGCATTAAAATTGCTGGGGCCTTATTTTATTGTTCAGTCAACAGGCTTTAGTAAGCCTCCTCATATTGGGGGGCTCCCGGTCCCTGAAAAGTCGCCTAAGTGGTTTTATCCTAGGACAAGACTCCTTGTTAGTGAGTAGTTTTAGATTTCTCTCAATTTTTTTACTTTGCTTTTTTGTGTTGAAAAATATACATTTCAGCCATCGGAGCTTCTTCACCTTCGGTGAGCATGCTACAATGCCTAACGAGTAATAAATGGAATTTATTATTTCCACAGACATTCTGGTAGGTGATCTAGTAAACTATTAGGGTTGTACAAACCCGTTTTACCTAATCATATACCTACCAGATAGTTCGTGGAAACCTGCCCACCTCCCCACAAGCTTCCGGCGGCCTGTTTGTGCAGCGGAAATGTTTGTGAGAATGATCGGATCAGGCCTCACGAGCATGAGCACCCTAAACAAAAGGGATTGTACAACCCTAATATTTTCTCTGTACACACTTGCTCTTATGTTAAATGATACAGTGTACCATCTAAATTCCACAATCTCCTGTTTGGTGGATATACATGTATGATTAGAGAATAAATCATTGTTCCACATGACATGATGTAAACCAAGCTAATTATTTTATTTTTTTAAATCATTTGAAAACATTGCACTAATATCTCAAGATTTATATTCACCTTTACGGACTGCATCAATGAATATGGCTGAGACTGAAGAGGAGACTCATCAAGGATAAATTGTGTGTGGACAACCTAAAAAGTGGAATCTGACACTTTTTTTTTATTGCACCCTATTTACAATAATACATGTATACAGCTAAACATTTTTTTTAGATTGTTCCTCAATTGTACTAATTGAATGCAATTTTTTTATATAACTGAATATATTTGTAGACAGTCTGAATAATTTTATCATTTAAAGTTTTAGATACACTGCTATTTCAATGTTTATCTTTTCTGTAGAACTCTGTAGAATTTAGAATTTTTATAGAATTTTGTATAATTTTGTAGAATTTCTATACACTTCTAAAGAATAATCAATACAAATTCTATAGAAATTCTATAGAATTTTTTAGTAAGGGATGTGGCCTAGCTCTAATGTGTTAATTATAATTTTCTTGCAGATTACATTGGTATTTTTACAGCAGCTGCTAACTTGTAGTGATTTGTGCACCGAAGGTAGTTGGTCTCTCGGTAACTCTATACTAGGGGTCTGTAGAAATGTCTTGAGATTCCATAATACAGATAATGTATTTCAAGGTATGAATTTACTTATGGATATAGTTTGAAGGTGAAGTTTTAATAGAAACTGTAAAATTCTGTTAACTGTTGCTTAAATGTATATTACAGGTCGTGTGAAGTACACCAGGTGACTTGGCATATCATATGACCTTGGCACATTGGATGACCTTAGCAAATCAGATGCCCTTGGCACATCAGATGTCCCTGGCTCATCGGATGACCCTGGCTCATCGGATGACCCTGGCACATCGGATGACCCTGGCACATCGGATGACCCTGGCACATCGGATGACCTTGGCACATCGGATGACCTTGTCACATCGGATGACCTTGACACACCGGATGCCCTTGACACACCGGGTGCCCTTGACACACCGGATGCCCTTGGCACACTGGATGACCTTGGCTCACCGGATGACCTTGGCTCACCGGATGACCTTGGCACATTTGGGTGGCCTTAGCACATTTGGATGGCCTTGGCACATTTGGATGGCCTTGGCACATTTGGATGGCCTTGGCACATTTGGATGGCCTTGACACATTTGGATGGCCTTGACACATTTGGATGGCCTTGGAGCACCGGATGTCCTTGGCTCTTTGGGTGTCTTTGGCTCTTCGGGTGTCTTTGGCTCTTCAGGTGTCTTTGGCTCTTCGGGTGTCTTTGGCTCTTCGGGTGTCTTTGGCTCTTCGGGTGTCTTTGGCTCTTTGGGTGTCTTTGGCTCTTTGGGTGTCTTTGGCTCTTTTGGTGTCTTTGGCTCTTCGGGTGTATTGGCTCTTCGGATGACCTTGGCACATCAGATGACCTTTGGCTCATCTGATGGCCTTGGCTCATGAGATGGCCTTGGCACATAAAGTGACTTGGTACAACAAATGACTTGGTACATTGGATGACCAAGCACATCAAATGACATAGCTGGAACATCAAGTGACTTGGTACATTGGATGACCTAGTTGGCACATCAGGTGACTTGGTACATCAAATGACCTAGCTGGCACATCAAGTGACTTGGTACATTGTATAACCTGGCACATCAGGTGACTTCGTACATTGGATGACCTAGTTGGCACATCAAGTGACTTGGTACATTGGATGACCTAGTTGGCACATCAGGTGACTTGGTACATCAAATGACCTAGCTGACACATCAGGTGACTTGGTACATTGGATGACCTAGCTGACACATCAAGTGACTTGGTACATTGGATGACCTAGTTGGCACATCAGGTGACTTGGTACATTGGATGACCTAGCTGACACGTAAGGTGATTTGGTACATCAAATGGCTTGGCACATCAGGTGACTTGGCACATCAGGTGACTTGGTACATTGGATGACCTGGCACATCAGATGACTTGGTACTCCGAATGACCTTGCACATCAGGTTACTTCGTACATTGGATAACCTGGCACATCAGGTGACTTCATACATTGGATGACCTAGCTGGCACATCAAGTGACTTGCTACATTGGATGACCTAGTTGGCACATCAGGTGACTTGGTACATCAAATGACCTAGCTGACACATCAGGTGACTTGGTACATTGGATGACCTTAGCAAATCAGATGCCGTTGGCACATCAGATGTCCCTGGCACATCGGTTGACCCTGGCACATCGGTTGACTCTGGCACATCGGATGACCCTGGTACATCGGATGACCCTGGCACATCTGATGACCCTGGCACATCTGATGACCTGGGCACATCGGATATCCTTGGCACATCGGATGACCTTGGCACATCAGATGACCTTGGCACATCAGATGACCTTGTCACATCAGATGACCTTGGCACACCGGATGACCTTGGCACACCGGATGACCTTGGCACACCGGATGACCTTGGCACATCGGATGGCCTTGCACATTGGATGGCCTTGGAACACCGGATGACCTTGCACATTGTATGGCCTTGGAACACCGGATGTCTTTGGCTCTTCGGGTGTCTTTGGCTCTTCGGGTGTCTTTGGCTCTTCGGGTGTCTTTGGCTCTTCGGGTGTCTTTGGCTCTTCGGGTGTCTTTGGCTCTTCGCGTGTGTCTTTGGCTCTTCGGGTGTCTTTGGCTCTTTGGGTGTCCTTGGCTCATCGGATGACCTTGGCACATCAGATGACCTTTGGCTCATCTGATGGCCTTGGCAAATAAAGTGACTTGGTACAACAAATGACTTGGTACATTGGATGACCAAGCACATCAAATGACATAGCTGGAACATCAAGTGACTTGGTACATTGGATGACCTAGTTGGCACATCAGGTGACTTGGTACATTGGATGACCTAGCTGACACATCAAGTGACTTGGTACATTGGATGACCTAGTTGGCACATCAGGTGACTTGGTACAACAAATGACCTAGCTGACACATCAGGTGACTTGGTACAGTGGATGACCTAGCTGACACATAAGGTGATTTGGTACATCAAATGGCTTGGCACATCAGGTGACTTGGTACTCCAAATGACTTGGCACATCAGGTGACTTGGTACATTGGATGACCTGGCACATCAGGTGACTTGGTACTCCGAATGACCTTGCACATCAGGTTACTTGGTACATTGGATAACCTGGCACATCAGGTGACATAGTACATTGGATGACCTAGCTGGCACATCAAGTGACTTGGTACATTGGATGACCTAGTTGGCACATCAGGTGACTTGGTACATCAAATGACCTAGCTGACACATCAGGTGACTTGGTACATTGGATGACCTTAGCAAATCAGATGCCGTTGGCACATCAGATGTCCCTGGCACATCGGTTGACCCTGGCACATCGGATGACCCTGGCACATCAGATGACCCTGGCACATTGGATGACCCTGGCACATCTGGTGACCCTGGCACATTGGATGACCCTGGCACATCTGGTGACCTTGGCACATCTGATGATCTTGGTACATCGGATGACCTTGGCACATCAGATGACCTTGGCACGTCGGATGACCTTGGCACGTCGGATGACCTAGCTGACACATAAGGTGATTTGGTACATCAAATGGCTTGGCACACCGGATGCCCTTGGCACACCGGATGACCTTGGCACACCGGATGACCTTGGCACACCGGATGACCTTTGCACATCGGATGACCTTGTACATTGGATGGCCTGGGAGCACCGGATGTCCTAGACTCTTTGGGTGTCTTTGGCTCTTTGGGTGTCTTTGGCTCTTTGGGTGTCTTTGGCTCTTCGGGTGTCTTTGGCTCTTCGGGTGTCTTTGGCTCTTCGGGTGTCTTTGGCTCTTCGGGTGTCTTTGGCTCTTCGGGTGTCTTTGGCTCTTTGGGTGTCTTTGGCTCTTTGGGTGTCTTTGGCTCTTTGGGTGTCTTTGGCTCTTCGGGTGTCTTTGGCTCTTCGGATGACCTTGGCACATCAGATGACCTTTGGCTCATCTGATGGCCTTGGCTCATGAGATGGCCTTGGCACATAAAGTGACTTGGTACAACAAATGACTTGGTACATTGGATGACCAAGCACATCAAATGACATAGCTGGAACATCAAGTGACTTGGTACATTGGATGACCTAGTTGGCACATCAGGTGACTTGGTACATCAAATGACCTAGCTGGCACATCAAGTGACTTGGTACATTGTATAACCTGGCACATCAGGTGACTTCGTACATTGGATGACCTAGTTGGCACATCAAGTGACTTGGTACATTGGATGACCTAGTTGGCACATCAGGTGACTTGGTACATCAAATGACCTAGCTGACACATCAGGTGACTTGGTACATTGGATGACCTAGCTGACACATCAAGTGACTTGGTACATTGGATGACCTAGTTGGCACATCAGGTGACTTGGTACATTGGATGACCTAGCTGACACGTAAGGTGATTTGGTACATCAAATGGCTTGGCACATCAGGTGACTTGGCACATCAGGTGACTTGGTACATTGGATGACCTGGCACATCAGGTGACTTGGTACTCCGAATGACCTTGCACATCAGGTTACTTCGTACATTGGATAACCTGGCACATCAGGTGACTTCATACATTGGATGACCTAGCTGGCACATCAAGTGACTTGCTACATTGGATGACCTAGTTGGCACATCAGGTGACTTGGTACATCAAATGACCTAGCTGACACATCAGGTGACTTGGTACATTGGATGACCTTAGCAAATCAGATGCCGTTGGCACATCAGATGTCCCTGGCACATCGGTTGACCCTGGCACATCAGTTGACTCTGGCACATCGGATGACCCTGGTACATCGGATGACCCTGGCACATCTGATGACCCTGGCACATCTGATGACCTGGGCACATCGGATATCCTTGGCACATCGGATGACCTTGGCACATCAGATGACCTTGGCACATCAGATGACCTTGGCACACCGGATGACCTTGGCACACCGGATGACCTTGGCACACCGGATGACCTTGGCACATCGGATGGCCTTGCACATTGGATGGCCTTGGAACACCGGATGACCTTGCACATTGTATGGCCTTGGAACACCGGATGTCTTTGGCTCTTCGGGTGTCTTTGGCTCTTCGGGTGTCTTTGGCTCTTCGGGTGTCTTTGGCTCTTCGGGTGTCTTTGGCTCTTCGGGTGTCTTTGGCTCTTCGCGTGTGTCTTTGGCTCTTCGGGTGTCTTTGGCTCTTTGGGTGTCCTTGGCTCATCGGATGACCTTGGCACATCAGATGACCTTTGGCTCATCTGATGGCCTTGGCAAATAAAGTGACTTGGTACAACAAATGACTTGGTACATTGGATGACCAAGCACATCAAATGACATAGCTGGAACATCAAGTGACTTGGTACATTGGATGACCTAGTTGGCACATCAGGTGACTTGGTACATTGGATGACCTAGCTGACACATCAAGTGACTTGGTACATTGGATGACCTAGTTGGCACATCAGGTGACTTGGTACAACAAATGACCTAGCTGACACATCAGGTGACTTGGTACATTGGATGACCTAGCTGACACATAAGGTGATTTGGTACATCAAATGGCTTGGCACATCAGGTGACTTGGTACTCCAAATGACTTGGCACATCAGGTGACTTGGTACATTGGATGACCTGGCACATCAGGTGACTTGGTACTCCGAATGACCTTGCACATCAGGTTACTTGGTACATTGGATAACCTGGCACATCAGGTGACATAGTACATTGGATGACCTAGCTGGCACATCAAGTGACTTGGTACATTGGATGACCTAGTTGGCACATCAGGTGACTTGGTACATCAAATGACCTAGCTGACACATCAGGTGACTTGGTACATTGGATGACCTTAGCAAATCAGATGCCGTTGGCACATCAGATGTCCCTGGCACATCGGTTGACCCTGGCACATCGGATGACCCTGGCACATCAGATGACCCTGGCACATTGGATGACCCTGGCACATCTGGTGACCCTGGCACATTGGATGACCCTGGCACATCTGGTGACCTTGGCACATCTGATGATCTTGGTACATCAGATGACCTTGGCACATCAGATGACCTTGGCACGTCAGATGACCTTGGCACGTCGGATGACCTAGCTGACACATAAGGTGATTTGGTGCATCAAATGGCTTGGCACACCGGATGCCCTTGGCACACCGGATGACCTTGGCACACCGGATGACCTTGGCACACCGGATGACCTTTGCACATCGGATGACCTTGTACATTGGATGGCCTGGGAGCACCGGATGTCCTAGACTCTTTGGGTGTCTTTGGCTCTTTGGGTGTCTTTGGCTCTTTGGGTGTCTTTGGCTCTTTGGGTGTCTTTGGCTCTTTGGGTGTCTTTGGCTCTTTGGGTGTCTTTGGCTCTTTGGGTGTCTTTGGCTCTTTGGGTGTCTTTGGCTCTTTGGATGTCTTTGGCTCTTTGGATGTCTTTGGCTCTTTGGATGTCTTTGGTCTTCGGGTGTCCTTGGCTCATCGGATGACCTTGGCACATCAGATGACCTTTGTCTCATCTGATGGCCTTGGCTCATGAGATGGCCTTGGCACATAAAGTGACTTGGTACAACAAATGACTTGGTACATTGGATGACCAAGCACATCAAATGACATAGCTGGAACATCAGGTGACTTGGTACATTGGATGACCTAGTTGGCACATCAGGTGACTTGGTACATCAAATGACCTAGCTGGCACATCAAGTGGCTTGGTACATTGGATAACGTGGCACATCAGGTGACTTGGTACATTGGATGACCTAGTTGGTACATCAAATGACCTAGCTGACACATCAGGTGACTTGGTACATTGGATGACCTAGCTGACACATCAAGTGACTTGGTACATTGGATGACCTAGTTGGCACATCAGGTGACTTGGTACATCAAATGACCTAGCTGACACATCAGGTGACCTGGTACATTGGATGACCTAGCTGACACATCAGGTGACTTGGTACATTGGATGACCTAGCTGACACATAAGGTGATTTGGTACATCAAATGGCTTGGCACATCAGGTGACTTGGTACATTGGATGACCTGGCACATCAGGTGACTTGGTACATTGGATAACCTGGCACATCAGGTGACTTGGTACATTGGATGACCTAGCTGGCACATCAAGTGACTTGGTACATTGGATGACCTAGCTGACACATCAGGTGACTTGGTACATTGGATGACCTAGCTGACACATAAGGTGATTTGGTACATCAAATGGCTTGGCACATCAGGTGACTTGGTACTACAAATGACTTGGCACATCAGGTGACTTGGTACATTGGATGACCTGGCACATCAGGTGACTTGGTACTCCGAATGACCTTGCACATCAGGTTACTTGGTACATTGGATGAGCTGGCACATCAGGTGACCTGGTACATCAAATGACGTAGCTGGCACAAAAGGTGACTTAGTACATTGGATGACCTGGCACATCAGATGACTTGGTACATAAAACGACGTACCTGGCACATCATGTAACTTGGCATATTGGATGACCAGGCACATCAGGTGACTTGGTATGTCAGGTGTCTGTTATCTATCATTTGAGTATTTGCTAGGGTGATGTAGGCAAGCTTTGATGCAACATTGTAAAAAAAATGACCAGGTGACTTGGTACATATAACCTGGCACATCAAATGACCTGGCACATCAAATGACCTGGCACATCAGGTGACTTGGCACGTCAGGTGACTTGGCACGTCAGGTGACTTGGCACATCAGGTGACTTGGCACGTCAGGTGACTTGGTACATTAGATGACCTGGCACATCAGGTGACTTGGTACATTAGATGACCTTGGCACATTGGATGACCTTGGCACATCAGATGACCTTGGCACATCAGATGACCTTGGCACATCGGATGACCTTGCACATTGGAAGGCCTTGGAACACCGCGCATGTCTTTGGCTCTTTGGGTGTCTTTGGCTCTTCTGGTGTCTTTGGCTCTTCGTGTGTCTTTGGCTCTTCGGGTGTCTTTTGCTCTTCGGGTGTCTTTGGCTCTTCGGGTGTCTTTGGCTCTTCGGGTGTCTTTGGCTCTTCGGGTGTCTTTGGCTCTTTGGGTGTCTTTGGCTCTTCGGGTGTCTTTGGCTCTTTGGGTGTCCTTGGCTCTTCGGATGACCTTGGCACATCAGATCACCTTTGGCTCGTCTGATGGCCTTGGCACATAAAGTGACTTGGTACAACAAATGACTTGGTACATTGGATGACCAAGCACATCAAATGACAGCTGGAACATCAAGTGACTTGGTACATTGGATGACCTAGTTGGCACATCAGGTGACTTGGTACATCAAATGACCTAGCTGGCACATCAAGTGACTTGGTACATTGGATAACCTGGCACATCAGGTGACTTCGTACATTGGATGACCTAGTTGGTACATCAAATGACCTAGCTGACACATCAGGTGACTTGGTACATTGGATGACCTAGCTGACACATCAGGTGACTTGGTACATTGGATGACCTTAGCAAATCAGATGCCGTTGGCACATCAGATGTCCCTGGCACATCGGTTGACCCTGGCACATCGGATGACCCTGGCGCATCGGATGACCCTGGCGCATCGGATGACCCTGGCACATCGGATGATCCTGGCACATCGGATGACCCTGGCACATCGGATGACCCTGGCACATCGAATGACCCTGGCACATCGGATGACCTTGGCAAATCGGATGACCTTGGCACATCGGATGACCTTGGCATACCAGATGACCTTGGCACACCGAATGACCTTGCACATTGGATGGCCTTGGAGCACCGGATGTCCTTGACTCTTTGGGTGTCTTTGGCTCTTTGGGTGTCTTTGGCTCTTTGTCTGTCTTTGGCTCTTTGGGTGTCTTTGGCTCTTTGGGTGTCTTTGGCTCTTTGGGTGTCTTTGGCTCTTTGGGTGTCTTTGGCACTTTGGGTGTCTTTGGCTCTTCGGGTGTCTTTGGCTCTTTGGATGTCTTTGGTCTTCGGGTGTCCTTGGCTCATCGGATGACCTTGGCACATCAGATGACCTTTGGCTCATCTGATGGCCTTGGCTCATGAGATGGCCTTGGCACATAAAGTGACTTGGTACAACAAATGACTTGGTACATTGGATGACCAAGCACATCAAATGACATAGCTGGAACATCAGGTGACTTGGTACATTGGATGACCTAGTTGGCACATCAGGTGACTTGGTACATCAAATGACCTAGCTGGCACATCAAGTGGCTTTGTACATTGGATAACCTGGCACATCAGGTGACTTGGTACATTGGATGACCTAGTTGGTACATTGGATGACCTAGCTGACACATCAGGTGACTTGGTACATTGGATGACCTAGCTGACACATAAGGTGATTTGGTACATCAAATGGCTTGGCACATCAGGTGACTTGGTACATTGGATGACCTGGCACATCAGGTGACTTGGTAAATTGGATAACCTGGCACATCAGGTGACTTAGTACATTGGATGACCTAGCTGGCACATCAAGTGACTTGGTACATTGGATGACCTAGTTGGCACATCAGGTGACTTGGTACATCAAATGACCTATCTGACACATCAGGTGACTTGGTACAATGGATGACCTAGCTGACACATAAGGTGATTTGGTACATCAAATGGCTTGGCACATCAGGTGACTTGGTACTACAAATGACTTGGCACATCAGGTGACTTGGTACATTGGATGACCTGGCACATCAGGTGACTTGATACTCCGAATGACCTTGCACATCAGGTTACTTGGTACATTGGATGAGCTGGCACATCAGGTGACCTGGTACATCAAATGACGTAGCTGGCACAAAAGGTGACTTAGTACATTGGATGACCTGGCACATCAGATGACTTGGTACATAAAATGACATACCTGGCACATCATGTAACTTGGTATATTGGATGACCAGGCACATCAGGTGACTTGGTATGTCAGGTGTCTGTTATATATCATTTGAGTATTTGCTAGGGTGATGTAGGCAAGCTTTGATGCAACATTGTAACAAAATGACCAGTTGACTTGGTACATATAACCTGGTACATCAAATGACCTGGCACATCAAATGACCTGGCACATCAGGTGACTTGGCACGTCAGGTGACTTGGCACGTCAGGTGACTTGGCACGTCAGGTGACTTGGCATGTCAGGTGACTTGGCACGTCAGGTGACTTGGCACATCAGGTGACTTGGCACATCAGGTGACTTGGTACATTAGATGACCTGGCACATCAGGTGACTTGGTACATTGGATGACCTTGGCACACCGGATGACCTTGGCACACCGGATGACCTTGGCACGCCGGATGACCTTGGCACGCCGGGTGACCTTGGCACACCGGGTGACCTTGGTACACCGGATGACCTTGGCACACCGGGTGACCTTGGCACATCGGGTGTCTTTGGCTCTTCGGGTGTCTTTGGCTCTTCGGGTGTCTTTGGCTCTTCGGGTGTCTTTGGCTCTTCGGGTGTCTTTGGCTCTTTGGGTGTCCTTGGCTCATCGGATGACCTTGGCACATCAGATGACCTTTGGCTCATCTGATGGCCTTGGCACATAAAGTGACTTGGTACAACAAATGACTTGGTACATTGGATGACCAAGCACATCAAATGACATAGCTGGAACATCAAGTGACTTGGTACATTGGATGACCTAGTTGGCACATCAGGTGACTTGGTACATCAAGTGACCTAGCTGGCACATCAAGTGACTTGGTACATTGGATAACCTGGCACATCAGGTGAATTCGTACATTGGATGACCTAGTTGGCACATCAGGTGACTTGGTACATTGGATGACCTAGCTGACACATCAAGTGACTTGGTACATTGGATGACCTAGTTGGCACATCAGGTGACTTGGTACATCAAATGACCTAGCTGACACATCAGGTGACTTGGTACATTGGATGACCTAGCTGACACATCAGGTGACTTGGTACATTGGATGACCTAGCTGACACATAAGGTGATTTGGTACATCAAATGGCTTGGCACATCAGGTGACTTGGTACATTGGATGACCTGGCACATCAGGTGACTTGGTACATTGGATAACCTGGCACATCAGGTGACTTGGTACATTGGATGACCTAGCTGGCACATCAAGTGACTTGGTACATTGGATGACCTAGTTGGCACATCAGGTGACTTGGTACATCAAATGACCTAGCTGACACATCAGGTGACTTGGTACATCAAATGACCTAGCTGACACATCAGGTGACTTGGTACATCAAATGACCTAGCTGACACATCAGGTGACTTGGTACATTGGATGACCTAGCTGACACATCAGGTGACTTGGTACATTGGATGACCTAGCTGACACATAAGGTGATTTGGTACATCAAATGGCTTGGCACATCAGGTGACTTGGTACTACAAATGACTTGGCACATCAGGTGACTTGGTACATTGGATGACCTGGCACATCAGGTGACTTGATACTCCGAATGACCTTGCACATCAGGTTACTTGGTACATTGGATGAGCTGGCACACCAGGTGACCTGGTACATCAAATGACGTAGCTGGCACAAAAGGTGACTTAGTACATTGGATGACCTGGCACATCAGATGACTTGGTACATAAAATGACGTACCTGGCACATCATGTAACTTGGTATATTGGATGACCAGGCACATCAGGTGACTGTTATATATCATTTGAGTATTTGCTAGGGTGATGTAGGCAAGCTTTGATGCAACATTGTAAAAAAAATGACCAGGTGACTTGGTACATATAACCTGGCACATCAAATGACCTGGCACATCAAATGACCTGGCACATCAGGTGACTTGGCACGTCAGGTGACTTGGCACGTCAGGTGACTTGGCACGTCAGGTGACTTGGCACGTCAGGTGACTTGGCACGTCAGGTGACTTGGCACATCAGGTGACTTGGCACATCAGGTGACTTGGTACATTAGATGACCTGGCACATCAGGTGACTTGGTACATTGGATGACCTTGGCACACCGGATGACCTTGGCACACCGGATGACCTTGGCACACCAGATGACCTTGGCACATCGGATGACCTTGCACATTGGATGGCCTTGGAGCACCGGATGTCTTTGGCTCTTCGGGTGTCTTTGGCTCTTTGGGTGTCTTTGGCTCTTTGGGTGTCTTTGGCTCTTTGGGTGTCCTTGGCTCATCGGATGACCTTGGCACATCAGATGACCTTTGGCTCATCTGATGGCCTTGGCACATAAAGTGACTTGGTACAACAAATGACTTGGTACATTGGATGACCTAGTTGGCACTTCAGGTGACTTGGTACATCAAATGACCTAGCTGGCACATCATGTGACTTGGTACATTGGATAACCTGGCACATCAGGTGACTTCGTACATTGGATGACCTAGTTGGCACATCAGGTGACTTGGTACATTGGATGACCTAGCTGACACATCAAGTGACTTGGTACATTGGATGACCTAGTTGGCACATCAGGTGACTTGGTACAACAAATGGCCTAGCTGACACATCAGGTGACTTGGTACATTGGATGACCTAGCTGACACATAAGGTGATTTGGTACATCAAATGGCTTGGCACATCAGGTGACTTGGTACTCCAAATGACTTGGCACATCAGGTGACTTGGTACATTGGATGACCTGGCACATCAGGTGACTTGGTACTCCGAATGACCTTGCACATCAGGTTACTTGGTACATTTTTTAACCTGGCACATCAGGTGACTTCGTACATTGGATGACCTAGCTGGCACATCAAGTGACTTGGTACATTGGATGACCTAGTTGGCACATCAGGTGACTTGGTACATTGGATGACCTAGCTGACACATAAGGTGATTTGGTACATCAAATGGCTTGGCACATCAGGTGACTTGGTACTACAAATGACCTGGCACATCAGGTGACTTGGTACATTGGATGACCTTGGCACACCGGATGACCTTGCACACCGGATGACCTTGGCACACCGGATGACCTTGGCACATCGGGTGTCTTTGGCTCTTTGGGTGTCTTTGGCTCTTTGGCTGTCTTTGGCTCTTCGGGTATCTTTGGCTCTTCGGGTGTCTTTGGCTCTTCGGGTGTCTTTGGCTCTTTGGGTGTCCTTGGCTCATCGGATGACCTTGGCACATCAGATGACCTTTGGCTCATCTGATGGCCTTGGCACATAAAGTGACTTGGTACAACAAATGACTTGGTACATTGGATGACCAAGCACATCAAATGACATAGCTGGAACATCAAGTGACTTGGTACATTGGATGACCTAGTTGGCACATCAGGTGACTTGGTACATCAAATGACCTAGCTGGCACATCAAGTGACTTGGTACATTGGATAACCTGGCACATCAGGTGACTTCGTACATTGGATGACCTAGTTGGCACATCAGGTGACTTGGTACATTGGATGACCTAGCTGACACATCAAGTGACTTGGTACATTGGATGACCTAGTTGGCACATCAGGTGACTTGGTACAACAAATGACCTAGCTGACACATCAGGTGACTTGGTACATTGGATGACCTAGCTGACACATAAGGTGATTTGGTACATCAAATGGCTGGCACATCAGGTGACTTGGTACTCCAAATGACTTGGCACATCAGGTGACTTGGTACATTGGATGACCTGGCACATCAGGTGACTTGGTACTCCGAATGACCTTGCACATCAGGTTACTTGGTACATTGGATAACCTGGCACATCAGGTGACTTCGTACATTGGATGACCTAGCTGGCACATCAAGTGACTTGGTACATTGGATGACCTAGTTGGCACATCAGGTGACTTGGTACATCAAATGACCTAGCTGACACATCAGGTGACTTGGTACATTGGATGACCTTAGCAAATCAGATGCCATTGGCATATCAGATGTCCCTGGCACATTGGTTGACCCTGGCACATTGGATGACCCTGGTACATCGGATGACCCTGGCACATCGGACGACCCTGGCACATCGGATGACCCTGGCACATTGGATGACCTTGGTACATCGGATGACCTTGGTACACCGGATGACCTTGGCACACCGGATGACCTTGGTACACCGGATGACCTTGGCACACCGGATGACCTTGGCACACCGGATGAGCTTGGCGCACTGGATGACCTTGGCACACCGGATGAGCTTGGCACACTGGATGACCTTGCACATTAGATGGCCTTGGAGCACCGGATGTCCTTGACTCTTTGGGTGTCTTTGGCTCTTTGGGTGTCTTTGGCTCTTTGGGTGTCTTTGGCTCTTTGGGTGTCTTTGGCTCTTTGGGTGTCTTTGGCTCTTTGGGTGTCTTTGGCTCTTTGGGTGTCTTTGGCTCTTCGGGTGTCTTTGGCTCTTTGGATGTCTTTGGTCTTCGGGTGTCCTTGGCTCATCGGATGACCTTGGCACATCAGATGACCTTTGGCTCATCTGATGGCCTTGGCTCATGAGATGGCCTTGGCACATAAAGTGACTTGGTACAACAAATGACTTGGTACATTGGATGACCAAGCACATCAAATGACATAGCTGGAACATCAGGTGACTTGGTACATTGGATGACCTAGTTGGCACATCAGGTGACTTGGTACATCAAATGACCTAGCTGGCACATCAAGTGGCTTGGTACATTGGATAACCTGGCACATCAGGTGACTTGGTACATTGGATGACCTAGTTGGTACATCAAATGACCTAGCTGACACATCAGGTGACTTGGTACATTGGATGACCTAGCTGACACATCAAGTGACTTGGTACATTGGATGACCTAGTTGGCACATCAGGTGACTTGGTACATCAAATGACCTAGCTGACACATCAGGTGACTTGGTACATTGGATGACCTAGCTGACACATCAGGTGACTTGGTACATTGGATGACCTAGCTGACACATAAGGTGATTTGGTACATCAAATGGCTTGGCACATCAGGTGACTTGGTACATTGGATGACCTGGCACATCAGGTGACTTGGTACATTGGATGACCTGGCACATCAGGTGACTTGGTACATTGGATGACCTAGCTGGCACATCAAGTGACTTGGTACATTGGATGACCTAGTTGGCACATCAGGTGACTTGGTACATCAAATGACCTAGCTGACACATCAGGTGACTTGGTACATCAAATGACCTAGCTGACACATCAGGTGACTTGGTACATCAAATGACCTAGCTGACACATCAGGTGACTTGGTACATTGGATGACCTTAGCAAATCAGATGCCATTGGCATATCAGATGTCCCTGGCACATTGGTTGACCCTGGCACATTGGATGACCCTGGTACATCGGATGACCCTGGTACATCGGATGACCCTGGCACATCGGACGACCCTGGCACATCGGATGACCCTGGCACATCGGATGACCCTGGCACATCGGATGACCTTGGTACATCGGATGACCTTGGCACACCGGATGACCTTGGCACACCGGATGACCTTGGCACACCGGATGACCTTGGCGCACCGGATGACCTTGGCACACCGGATGACCTTGGCACACCGGATTACCTTGGCACACTGGATGACCTTGGCACACTGGATGGCCTTGCACATTAGATGGCCTTGGAGCACCGGATGTCCTTGACTCTTTGGGTGTCTTTGGCTCTTTGGGTGTCTTTGGCTCTTTGGGTGTCTTTGGCTCTTTGGGTGTCTTTGGCTCTTTGGGTGTCTTTGGCTCTTTGGGTGTCTTTGGCTCTTTGGGTGTCTTTGGCTCTTTGGGTGTCTTTGGCTCTTTGGATGTCTTTGGTCTTCGGGTGTCCTTGGCTCATCGGATGACCTTGGCACATCAGATGACCTTTGGCTCATCTGATGGCCTTGGCTCATGAGATGGCCTTGGCACATAAAGTGACTTGGTACAACAAATGACTTGGTACATTGGATGACCAAGCACATCAAATGACATAGCTGGAACATCAGGTGACTTGGTACATTGGATGACCTAGTTGGCACATCAGGTGACTTGGTACATCAAATGACCTAGCTGGCACATCAAGTGGCTTGGTACATTGGATAACCTGGCACATCAGGTGACTTGGTACATTGGATGACCTAGTTGGTACATCAAATGACCTAGCTGACACATCAGGTGACTTGGTACATCAAATGGCTTGGCACATCAGGTGACTTGGTACATTGGATGACCTGGCACATCAGGTGACTTGGTACATTGGATGACCTGGCACATCAGGTGACTTGGTACATTGGATG
This sequence comes from Saccoglossus kowalevskii, assembly GCF_978046115.1. Taxonomy (NCBI): domain Eukaryota; kingdom Metazoa; phylum Hemichordata; class Enteropneusta; family Harrimaniidae; genus Saccoglossus; species Saccoglossus kowalevskii. Next base: position 38,400,417 of record NC_140650.1, read on the forward strand.
ACCTAGCTGGCACATCAAGTGACTTGGTACATTGGATGACCTAGTTGGCACATCAGGTGACTTGGTACATCAAATGACCTAGCTGACACATCAGGTGACTTGGTACATCAAATGACCTAGCTGACACATCAGGTGACTTGGTACATCAAATGACCTAGCTGACACATCAGGTGACTTGGTACATTGGATGACCTTAGCAAATCAGATGCCATTGGCATATCAGATGTCCCTGGCACATTGGTTGACCCTGGCACATTGGATGACCCTGGTACATCGGATGACCCTGGTACATCGGATGACCCTGGCACATCGGACGACCCTGGCACATCGGATGACCCTGGCACATCGGATGACCCTGGCACATCGGATGACCTTGGTACATCGGATGACCTTGGCACACCGGATGACCTTGGCACACCGGATGACCTTGGCACACCGGATGACCTTGGCGCACCGGATGACCTTGGCACACCGGATGACCTTGGCACACCGGATTACCTTGGCACACTGGATGACCTTGGCACACTGGATGGCCTTGCACATTAGATGGCCTTGGAGCACCGGATGTCCTTGACTCTTTGGGTGTCTTTGGCTCTTTGGGTGTCTTTGGCTCTTTGGGTGTCTTTGGCTCTTTGGGTGTCTTTGGCTCTTTGGGTGTCTTTGGCTCTTTGGGTGTCTTTGGCTCTTTGGGTGTCTTTGGCTCTTCGGGTGTCTTTGGCTCTTTGGATGTCTTTGGTCTTCGGGTGTCCTTGGCTCATCGGATGACCTTGGCACATCAGATGACCTTTGGCTCATCTGATGGCCTTGGCTCATGAGATGGCCTTGGCACATAAAGTGACTTGGTACAACAAATGACTTGGTACATTGGATGACCAAGCACATCAAATGACATAGCTGGAACATCAGGTGACTTGGTACATTGGATGACCTAGTTGGCACATCAGGTGACTTGGTACATCAAATGACCTAGCTGGCACATCAAGTGGCTTGGTACATTGGATAACCTGGCACATCAGGTGACTTGGTACATTGGATGACCTAGTTGGTACATCAAATGACCTAGCTGACACATCAGGTGACTTGGTACATTGGATGACCTAGCTGACACATCAAGTGACTTGGTACATTGGATGACCTAGTTGGCACATCAGGTGACTTGGTACATCAAATGACCTAGCTGACACATCAGGTGACTTGGTACATCAAATGACCTAGCTGGCACATCAAGTGACTTGGTACATTGGATAACCTGGCACATCAGGTGACTTCGTACATTGGATGACCTAGCTGACACATCAGGTGACTTGGTACATTGGATGACCTAGCTGACACATAAGGTGATTTGGTACATCAAATGGCTTGGCACATCAGGTGACTTGGTACATTGGATGACCTGGCACATCAGGTGACTTGGTACATTGGATAACCTGGCACTTCAGGTGACTTGGTACATTGGATGACCTAGCTGGCACATCAAGTGACTTGGTACATTGGATGACCTAGTTGGCACATCAGGTGACTTGGTACATCAAATGACCTAGCTGACACACCAGGTGACTTGGTACATCAAATGACCTAGCTGACACATCAGGTGACTTGGTACATCAAATGACCTAGCTGACACATCAGGTGACTTGGTACATTGGATGACCTAGCTGACACATCAGGTGACTTGGTACATTGGATGACCTAGCTGACACATCAGGTGACTTGGTACTACAAATGACTTGGCACATCAGGTGACTTGGTACATTGGATGACCTGGCACATCAGGTGACTTGATACTCCGAATGACCTTGCACATCAGGTTACTTGGTACATTGGATGAGCTGGCACATCAGGTGACCTGGTACATCAAATGACGTAGCTGGCACAAAAGGTGACTTAGTACATTGGATGACCTGGCACATCAGATGACTTGGTACATAAAATGACGTACCTGGCACATCATGTAACTTGGTATATTGGATGACCAGGCACATCAGGTGACTTGGTATGTCAGGTGTCTGTTATATATCATTTGAGTATTTGCTAGGGTGATGTAGGCAAGCTTTGATGCAACATTGTAAAAAAAATGACCAGGTGACTTGGTACATATAACCTGGCACATCAAATGACCTGGCACATTAAATGACCTGGCACATCAGGTGACTTGGCACGTCAGGTGACTTGGCACGTCAGGTGACTTGGCACGTCAGGTGACTTGGCACGTCAGGTGACTTGGCACGTCAGGTGACTTGGCACGTCAGGTGACTTGGCACATCAGGTGACCTGGCACATCAGGTGACTTGGTACATTGGATGACCTTGGCACACCGGATGACCTTGGCACACCGGATGACCTTGGCACACCGAATGACCTTGGCACATCGGATGACCTTGCACATTGGATGGGCTTGGAGCACCGGATGTCTTTGGCTCTTTGGGTGTCTTTGGCTCTTTGGGTGTCTTTGGCTCTTTGGGTGTCTTTGGCTCTTTGGGTGTCCTTGGCTCATCGGATGACCTTGGCACATCAGATGACCTTTGGCTCATCTGATGGCCTTGGCACATAAAGTGACTTGGTACAACAAATGACTTGGTACATTGGATGACCAAGCACATCAAATGACATAGCTGGAACATCAAGTGACTTGGTACATTGGATGACCTAGTTGGCACATCAGGTGACTTGGTACATCAAATGACCTAGCTGGCACATCAAGTGACTTGGTACATTGGATAACCTGGCACATCAGGTGACTTCGTACATTGGATGACCTAGTTGGCACATCAGGTGACTTGGTACATTGGATGACCTAGCTGACACATCAAGTGACTTGGTACATTGGATGACCTAGTTGGCACATCAGGTGACTTGGTACAACAAATGACCTAGCTGACACATCAGGTGACTTGGTACATTGGATGACCTAGCTGACACATAAGGTGATTTGGTACATCAAATGGCTTGGCACATCAGGTGACTTGGTACTCCAAATGACTTGGCACATCAGGTGACTTGGTACATTGGATGACCTGGCACATCAGGTGACTTGGTACTCCGAATGACCTTGCACATCAGGTTACTTGGTACATTTTTTAACCTGGCACATCAGGTGACTTCGTACATTGGATGACCTAGCTGGCACATCAAGTGACTTGGTACATTGGATGACCTAGTTGGCACATCAGGTGACTTGGTACATCAAATGACCTAGCTGACACATCAGGTGACTTGGTACATTGGATGACCTTAGCAAATCAGATGCCATTGGCACATCAGATGTCCCTGGCACATCGGATGACCCTGGCACATCGGATGACCCTGGTACACACGGATGACCCTGGAACATCTGATGACCTTGGTACATCGGATGACCTTGGCACATCGGATGACCTTGGCACATCGGATGACCTTGGCACACCGGATGACCTTGGCACATCGGATGACCTTGGCACACCGGATGACCTTGGCACACCGAATGACCTTGGCACACCGGATGACCTTGCACATTGGATGGCCTTGGAGCACCAGATGTCCTTGACTCTTTGGGTGTCTTTGGCTCTTTGGGTGTCTTTGGCTCTTTGGGTGTCTTTGGCTCTTTGGGTGTCTTTGGCTCTTTGGGTGTCTTTGGCTCTTTGGGTGTCTTTGGCTCTTTGGGTGTCTTTGGCTCTTTGGGTGTCTTTGGCTCTTTGGGTGTCTTTGGCTCTTTGGGTGTCTTTGGCTCTTCGGGTGTCTTTGGCTCTTCGGGTGTCTTTGGCTCTTTGGATGTCTTTGGTCTTCGGGTGTCCTTGGCTCATCGGATGACCTTGGCACATCAGATGACCTTTGGCTCATCTGATGGCCTTGGCTCATGAGATGGCCTTGGCACATAAAGTGACTTGGTACAACAAATGACTTGGTACATTGGATGACCAAGCACATCAAATGACATAGCTGGAACATCAGGTGACTTGGTACATTGGATGACCTAGTTGGCACATCAGGTGACTTGGTACATCAAATGACCTAGCTGGCACATCAAGTGGCTTGGTACATTGGATAACCTGGCACATCAGGTGACTTGGTACATTGGATGACCTAGTTGGTACATCAAATGACCTAGCTGACACATCAGGTGACTTGGTACATCAAATGACCTAGCTGACACATCAGGTGACTTGGTACATTGGATGACCTAGCTGACACATCAGGTGACTTGGTACATTGGATGACCTAGCTGACACATAAGGTGATTTGGTACATCAAATGGCTTGGCACATCAGGTGACTTGGTACATTGGATGACCTGCACATCAGGTGACTTGGTACATTGGTTAACCTGGCACATCAGGTGACTTCGTACATTGGATGACCTAGCTGGCACATCAAGTGACTTGGTACATTGGATGACCTAGTTGGCACATCAGGTGACATCAAATGACCTAGCTGACACATCAGGTGACTTGGTACATTGGATGACCTAGCTGACACATAAGGTGATTTGGTACATCAAATGGCTTGGCACATCAGGTGACTTGGTACTACAAGTGACTTGGCACATCAGGTGACTTGGTACATTGGATGACCTGGCACATCAGGTGACTTGGTACTCCGAATGACCTTGCACATCAGGTTACTTGGTACATTGGATGAGCTGGCACATCAGGTGACCTGGTACATCAAATGACGTAGCTGGCACAAAAGGTGACTTAGTACATTGGATGACCTGGCACATCAGATGACTTGGTACATAAAATGACGTACCTGGCACATCATGTAACTTGGTATATTGGATGACCAGGCACATCAGGTGACTTGGTATGTCAGGTGTCTGTTATCTATCATTTGAGTATTTGCTAGGGTGATGTAGGCAAGCTTTGATGCAACATTGTAAAAAAAAATGACCAGGTGACTTGGTACATATAACCTGGCACATCAAATGACCTGGCACATCAGGTGACTTGGCACATCAGGTGACTTGGCACGTCAGGTGACTTGGCACGTCAGGTGACTTGGCACGTCAGGTGACTTGGCACGTCAGGTGACTTGGCACGTCAGGTGACTTGGCACATCAGGTGACTTGGCACATCAGGTGACTTGGCACATCAGGTGACCTGGCACATCAGGTGACTTGGTACATTGGATGACCTGGCACATCAAGTGACTTGGTACATCAAATGACCTGGCACATCAGGTGACTTGGCACATCATATGATCTGGCACATCAGGTGACTTGGTACATTGGATGACCTGGCACATCAGGTGACCTGGTACATTGGATGACCTGGCACATCAGGTGACTTGGTACATCAAATGACGTAGCTGGCACATCTCATCACTTGGTACATTGGAAGACTTGGCACATCAGGTGACTTGGTACATCATATGACCTGTCACATTAGATGACTTGATACATCAAATGACATAGCTGGCACATCACTTGACTTGGTACATTGGATGACCTGGCACATCAGGTGACTTGGTATGTCCGGTGTCTGTTATCTATCATTTGAGTATTTGCTAGGGTGATGTAGCAAACCTTTGATGCATTACTGTGAAAAAAATAAATTATAAATTTTTAACATTGCTTAACTTGGGGAAATATCTGTCTAATCACCCATTCTGATTTTCCAGCTATTTCTTATATTCAATCATGAAATCTGAAGATTAATGCTGACAACATAATATTCATTTCAAAATCAGTTCTAAGTTTCTTTTCTACTCAACTAAATTGCAGAGCTTGGTAATTTACTTCATTTATTATTTACAAAATACAATGATATAGACATCAGAGACAGAGCAAGATTCTACTATGCGCTACTCACAAACTTATCATCAGAAAAGGTAATTGTATTCTACTTGTAATTTGTGAACAACCACAAGATTTAAGGTAGCTGGACTATTATTTGCATACTTGTTTTCATCTTCTAATTGTGACTAAATGACTACAAATAGACCCGGGAAAGTATATATTTTTAGAATCGCCAGACTTCAAGCTTTTCACAAGTGTATTTTGCATGCCCGTATCTGCATTCTACGACGCGTTACTCAATCAAAGGTGTAAAATTACTTTTTCTGTAAAAAAAATAATTACGCATTTATGCTGGCGATAAGAAGTATTTTTTTTCACTTTTCCTAGTTGTTTAATAGTCTGGTAAATTGAATGTGTCTGGTCAGTTTTATTCAAGCAACGCGTTTTAAAAAATAGTGTGCTGAATTTCAATTACTGTTTTAGTCACATTGCCCTCAACTCAAACCACAACTCGTTGGTAAATAATCGATGAAATAGTTTGTCTGGACACATTCAAGTTCCTCTCATTGTCACCTTAAAGCTGTGAAAATTTGATGTTAATCTGACGACAATAAGTATATGTTATTTTTTGTTAAAGACCTTGTATTTTGAAAAACATAAACTCCTAGAAAACGTCCATGAAGTAACAGCAAAGATTTTCAAGCTTGTTTATCGGCACAATCAATTTGTTTTCCCATCAAGGTCTGTTTTACCATGTGTAGGGGCATCGAAATGTGTAAGGCTATTAGAAACCAAAAAAAATAAAGGAATGGGATAGCTATAATTGGATAAATTCGTCATATGAAAACACCAAAATCAATGATTTTTTTCAGTGGCTGTGTGACCTTGTGTCTGACACATTCATATGCAAATGACTAATCTGTGAAACAAACAGGGGCGGAGACAAACTACTTGAATGTTTGGAAACACTCATTGTGTGTCAGATAGCTACTGATAACACATCCTAACGTTGCTTTGTCTTGAGTTTATCTTTGAAACTTACAGCCACACAGATTAAACCTGTGTTGTTGATTTTGGAAAACACTACTGAGGCTCCTTGCTTCCCTTCAGAAAATATACATTTTAACCAACTTACATGACATTCTATGTTATGTTGATTTTATGATATGAAAGTTTATAGTGCATTTCATCAATTAATAAATAAATGTGAAAATCGTAATTTTCAACACAAATAATAGTCTCGCTACCTTAATTACTAGTATGTAACAATGTATTCTGTTTCCTCTCAGCTTTCTGGCATCTTGGCATCTTCTTCACCAGTTGGCATGGCAACAACTCAGACATTAACTTCTTTGGTTACAGGAAGTGCCAATTTTACTGTAGCAGCACCTGTACAACATCTAGATGAACCAAAATTACAACTTACAAGGTAGGTTTTATTAGATCTTTAAATTGAAAGATTTAGGATTGCTTCATCTGTTCATGATATTCAGTATTTTAATCATGATGAAGATTTATAAAGAAATATAGCTTCAAGCAGCAATGTGGGCATATCAAGTCATATGATCTGTTTTAGCTCTGCTGTTGACTTTGTCGAGCGGAGCTTATCATATGAGGGATTGTCCGTCGTCGTCCGTGTCAATGTTTTACTTTTTCAACTTCTTCTTGAAAACTATAAGCCTGAATGCTTTGATACTTGGTATATATGTACCTTGGGTAGATATGTACCTTGGGTAGATCTCTCTTAGATTTGTTGATTTCATGATGATATCTTCAATTCTCTAATTTTGATGAATATTATTGTCATTTTTGGTAAAAAATGATATTTTCGACTTCTTGTTGAAAACCGCAAGTCCAATTGCTTTGATATTACATATATAGGTACTACATTTGGAACTCTCTCAGATTTGTTCATTTTGAAATGATATCTTTAATTCTCTAATTTTGGTGAATATTTTTGTCATTTTTGGTAAAAAGTGATATTTTCGACTTCTTGTTAAAAACCACAAGTCAGATTGCTTTTATATTACATATATAGGTACTACATGTGGACCTCTCTCAGATTTGTTAATTTTGTGGTGATATCTTCAATTATCTAATTTTTATGATCATTTTTGGCATTTTTGGTGAAAAGTGATATTTTTAAATTCTTGTTGAAAACAGCAAGTCTACATATTGTTCATTTTCTAATGATATCTTCTGTTCTTTAATTGAAATGTGCATTGCTAACAGTGCATGTCTGCAATTTGAAGCTTCGGCGGCGGTACATTAGTTTTAAATTTCTCCTCCAATAAACGATCAAGGCTCTCAACTTAGTTTCATACTTCAATTTGCGGCACATGTTATTTCAGTGAAAGGGCACATTAAGTGGTGGCACTGTAAAGAACGTTATTTTACAGAATTATTGATCAAAGTGCATTATTCCTATTATGGAAATATCCGTATCACGTCGATGTATATAATTGAAAGCTGCCTGCAACAAATGTCCTATGAAGACTTCATCCAGTATATCAATAATGAAATTGAATACATATTAAAGTAGAATGGGTGTTATTCGATTACTAGTTCTCAACGATGAGAACCAAAAGGTTGATGTGCCACCAAATAATTGCTTGTTACACACGATCACACGTCGGGGTGGGGGGGGTTTGGTTACATACACAAGTAGTTTTCAGTTTGTCGAATCTTCTGTTCGTAAATGAGCGGTCGCAATGTTTTATACTATTCGACATAGTCTATAACGTTGTCAGTTAGTTTTTTTAGTCAAGGATTGGTCGCTCTTACGCTTTCCTGGCAGGATAGTCTCTGTGGTAACAAACTGTTTGACGATATTATGAGCTGTCAGCTTTAAAAGACCATTTCGAAAGTCCACAAATAAATACAAATCGACCACTCTTGTTCTCACTTTAACTGGTTTTTTGATTCTTTGCTTCTCCATCGTGGTGCTTAAACAACTTGGGCAAATGCAAAATCAACACGATGAACAACCAAAAGTGAATGAAAGACAGACGTGCCTCAAAGTCCAGGTGTACCTGACTTTGTAGCAAAAATAAAAAACATTGTGGGCAATACCTGTCAATCATTCCTCTGATTTGCAGCCGATGTTTATAATCCTAGTTACAACTTACGTAAATTTGAAAACAAAGTGTGTAACCTATTGTAGTAAGTTATCAACATCTAGCACTACTTCAGCGTCAAATCAGTGCCTGTAATTGCTGCAGTGGGGTTTATACACAATTTAACTTCAAAACAGCACTTTTCTTACAGTTTTTAAATCTTGATCATGATGTTTATTATTTTTGTTAAAAAAAAAAAAGTATTACTCTCATACATTTTTAAAAGAGAAGTTGTTTATAGCATCATTTACTGTGTTCTTCTGTCATTTTATAGATCAGAAAAAAGAATGGATTCCTTCAAAATCGAAATAGATGGAAAGGATGATGATGTGTTCGAAAATTATTATAGTGTTATCAAGAGTGGTAAAAAAAAAATAACTGTGCCTATCAGTTATTACTTACATTTTGTAAGTAAGGTCATTAAACTTCATTAATTGATGATCATACAAAATGTATGTACTGCTGCATAATATATATTTTGTACTTTGTACTCAATGTGTGGCATAATGTCTGTCTAGCATAAGAGATATTGGGAGTTTGACTCACACTCACACAGCAGGCCTTGTATCCAGCTCGATAAGGTGGGTACACAAAAATCATGCAATTATATGTTACTTAATTAACTGCATGCATGGATGGGTTATGTACATGAAAATCATGCAAATATATGCTAATTAGCTGCATGGATATGGAGGGTACATACAAATCATTCAAATATATGCTAATTAGCTGCATGGATGTGGCGGGTACACAAAAATCATGCAAATATATGCTAATTAGCTGCATGGATGTGGCGGGTACACAAAAATCAGGCAAATATATGCTAATTAACTGCATGGATGGGGTGGATACACAAAAATCATGCAAATATATGCTAATTAGCTGCATGGATGTGGCGGTTACACAAAAATCATGCAAATATATGCTAATTAACTGCATGGATGGGGTGTAGACACAAAAATCATGCAAATATATGCTAATTAGCTGCATGGATGTGGCGGGTACACAAAAATCATGCAAATATATGCTAATGGATGTGGCGGGTACACAAAAATCATGCAAATATATGCTAATTAACTGCATGGATGGGGTGGATACACAAAAATCATGCAAATATATGCTAATTAGCTGCATGGATGTGGCGGGTACACAAAAATCATGCAAATATATGCTAATTAACTGCATGGATGGGGTGTAGACACAAAAATCATGCAAATATATGCTAATTAGCTGCATGGATGTGGCGGGTACACAAAAATCATGCAAATATATGCTAATTAACTGCATGGATGGGGTGTAGACACAACAATCATGCAAATATATGCTAATTAGCTGCATGGATAAGAAGGGTACATGAAAATATTGCAAATATATGCTAATTAACTGCATGGATGAGGATGGTACACAAAAATGCAAATATATGCTAATTAGCTGCATGGATATAGAAGGTACACAAAAATCATGCAAATATATGCTAATACATCATGTAAGCTGCATAGATGAGGATGGTACATGAAAATCATGCAAATATATGCTAATAAGCTGCATGGATGAGGATGGTACATGAAAATCATGCAAATATATGCTAATTAGCTGCATGGATGTGGCGGGTACACAAAAATCATGCAAATATATGCTAATTAACTGCATGGATGGGGTGTAGACACAAAAATCATGCAAATATATGCTAATTAGCTGCATGGATGAGGAAGGTACACAAAAATGCAAATATATGCTAATTAGCTTCATGGATATAGAAGGTACACAAAAATCATGCAAATATATGCTAATAAGCTGCATAGATGAGGATGGTACGTGAAAATCATGCAAATATATGCTAATAAGCTGCATGGATGAGGATGGTACACAAATCATGCAAATATATGCTAATTAGCTGCATGGATGTGGCGGGTACACAAAAATCATGCAAATATATGCTAATTAACTGCATGGATGGGGTGTAGACACAAAAATCATGCAAATATATGCTAATTAGCTGCATGGATGAGGATGGTACACAAAAATGCAAATATATGCTAATTAGCTTCATGGATATAGAAGGTACACAAAAATCATGCAAATATATGCTAATAAGCTGCATAGATGAGGATGGTACATGAAAATCATGCAAATATATGCTAATAAGCTGCATGGATGAGGATGGTACATGGAAATCATGCAATTATATGCTAATTAACTGCATGGATGTGGATGGTACACAAATCATGCAAATGTGCTAATTAGCTGCATGGATTTGGTTGGTACATGAAATTCATGCAAATGTATGCTAATTAGCTGCATGGATTTGGTTGGTATGTGAAAATGAAAATCATGCAAATATATGCTAATTAACTGCATGGATGGGGTGGATACACAAAAATCATGCAAATATATGCTTCTTAGCTGCATGGGTATGAAGTTACCCCAGAGGTCAAATAGAGGTCACTGGGTCAAATGGAGAATAGGGCCGCCCAGAGAATAATATGGATATGGAGGTACACAGAAATCATTCAAATATATGCTAATTAGATTGATGGATTTGGTAGATACACAAAAATCATGCAAATATAAGCTAATTAGCTGTATGGATAAGGATGGTACATGAAAATCTTGCAAATATATGTTAATTAGCTGCATGGATATAGAAGGTACATGAAAATCATGCAAATGTATGCTAATTAGCTGCATGGATTTGGTTGGTACATGAAAATCATGCAAATATATGCTAATTAGATTGATGGATTTGGTAGATGCACACAAATCATGCACATATAAGCTAATTAGCTGTATGGATAAGGATGGTACATGAAAGTCTTGCAAATATATGTTAATTAGATGTATGGATATAGAAGGTACATACAAATTCTGCAAATATGTGCTAATTAGCTGCATGGATATGGAAGGTACACAAAAATTCGATTCAAAATGGCAGACTGGCAGCCATCTTTTTTTTTGAAAATGTTGTATTTTGGACATGCTTTGTCAGTTTTCATTTACACTTGGTACATAGATTATACACGTTAGGATACATGTCCATAACAATTTCTTTCGCAATTGGATCAACGATGGCCGACTGGCAGGCATCTTGTTTTGGTTTTTTTAAATGTGGTATCTTGCACATGCTTTGTCAGTATTCTTTCAAATTTGGCGCATACTTTATACATGTAAGGATACATGTCCATGTCACTTTGTTTCATAATCAGATTAATGATGGCCGAATAATGGCTGTTTTTATTTGTGGCCATATAATATCTCTGTCACCCATGTATCATTTTCATTTTCATTGATATTTAGCATGTCATAAATGGATACATGTCCATGTCAATTCAATTTGCAATTTGAAGAAATATGGCAGACTGGTGGCCATCTTGTTTGTTTAAAATGTGATAACTTGGACATGCTTTCACTTGTGATCTATATTTTCTTTGCCTTGTCTTAAACCGGAGGGGTAGTCACGCAACACATGTTCGAATTTATGTAAATAAACTTTCTGTTGTATACATCACTTGGGACTCAAGTTTCAAGGACAATCCCTCCACTTTAATATGACGAGCACAAAGAGACCTTTCAAAAATTTAACAGGGACTGTGTCATTTTCAATGACTTGTTTAGTTTGAAGCCTCCCATCAAGAGAAAGTTCACATTCAGTTTGTTCTGTTTGTTGAATTAATTTGCATATTAAAGAACTTATTGTTAGTGTACATAAGAAACTCCTATGTATATTGTCTCGCTTATTTACTCTTAACTATGTTATCATTTAAGAATATATTTTTACAGGCAACTCCTATGTAGTTGGCCTGCCATAATAACTTTTTAATTTGTTACAAGTCCAGCAAGACTGATTGGCCCACTACCCAACTTTCCAACTTATTACAAGCACCAGCCTAATTGGTAGCATATACATCTTTCCAACTTATTACAGCCATATCATGACTTATGAAAAAAATAAAACAATACTATTTAAAACATTGTTTTTTTAGAAAGTTACTTTTATTTTATCAGAACACTCAAGAATGTTATGCAGCTATGGATTATAAGAAGATATATGCAATAGTTCTACATGTTGACACTAGTAGTAATTACTCGCAGATAAAAGGTATGTCATCATTAACCCTATTATTTTTCCCACCAAAATTTGTATGTATTTATCATAAAAACTCAAGTGCACGAATTAATAACATACAAATACAAATTTGTCTTGTGTGTGAATAAACATTTTGGAACATTCAATGAATTATGATTCATTTTTTTTGCTCCATTGAAAATATACTAGGGGATTGTCTGTTGTCGTCCTTCTGTCTGTCATCCATCAACAATTAGTTTTCTGACTTCATCTCAAAAAATACTTTCATAACATGAGGTACCTTAACTGGGTGGACCTCTGTTAGATTTGTTCATTGGTGATGCTATCTTATTTTGGTGAAAAAAACGATTTTTCTGACTTTTTCTCGAAAACTACCTCCTCAATTGCTTTGATACCTTGTATGTAACATACTTGCCCAGTTGCCCAGAGGCCTCAACATGAAAAATCTGTGAAAGTATGCTTGAGGACCACCTCAGAAAAGATGAAGAGTTTACTACATCATCTACCAAAAAATCCGTGGAAATAATAAATTTCATTTCTTACTCGTTAGGCTTAATTACAGCCCCAAAAAGGCCTTGCCTAAGGGGTCACCCCCAGGGTGATCACGCACCCGAGGCCTGTAGTTTCTTAATTAGTCCCCGTTCGGACGAAGTCCTAAAACAAGGACTTATAATTCAATTGATTGATGATTGATTCCCGTCCGTCCGTTCGTGCGTACATGCGTCCGTCCGGAGTCATATCTCAGAATCCCTTTGACCGATTCCGTTATTATTCGGATTCCATTATTTGCATGTGCCTAGTACATTATGTGGGACATATGCACATGCAGTGGTTTAGCGATTCAATTCAAAAAGGCCGACTGGCAGCCATCTTGTTTTTTGAAAATGTTGTATTTTGGAAATGCTTTGTCAGTTTTCATTCAAACTTGGTACATAGATTATACATGTTAGGATACATGTCCATGACGATTTATTTCACAATTGGATCAAAGATGGTCGACTGGCAGCCATCTTGTTTTTTGAAAATGTTGTATTTTGGACATGCTTTGTCAGTTTTCATTCAAATTTAGTACATAGATCATACATATTAGGATACACGTCCCCGGCCGTTCGTGAGTTCCTGAGTCTGTCCGTCCGTGCGTCAGTCTGTCCAGAGTCATATTTCAGAATCCTGTGAACCGATTCTGTTCATTATTTGCATGTGCCTAGTACCTTATGTGGGACATATGCACATGCAGTGGTTTAGCGATTCGATTCAAAATGGCCGACTGGCAGCCATCTTGTTTTTTGAAAATGTTTTGGACATGTTTTGTCAGTTGTCATTCAAACTTGGTACATAGATTATACATGTTAGGATACATGTCCATGACGATTTATTTCACAATTGGATCAAAGATGGTCGACTGGCAGCCATCTTGTTTTTTGAAAATGTTGTATTTTGGACATGCTTTGTCAGTTTTCATTCAAATTTAGTACATAGATCATACATATTAGCATACACGTCCCCGGCCGTTCGTGAGTTCCTGAGTCTGTCCGTCCGTGCGTCAGTCTGTCCAGAGTCATATTTCAGAATCCTGTGAACCGATTCTGTTCATTATTTGCATGTGCCTAGTACCTTATGTGGGACATATGCACATGCAGTGGTTTAGCGATTCGATTCAAAATGGCCGACTGGCAGCCATCTTGTTTTTTGAAAATGTTTTGGACATGTTTTGTCAGTTGTCATTCAAACTTGGTACATAGATTATACATGTTAGGATACATGTCCATGACGATTTATTTCGCAATTGGATCAAAGATGGTCGACTGGCAGGCATTTTGTTTTTGTTTTTTTATGCGGTATCTTGGACGTGCTCTGTCAGTTTTCATTCAAATATGGCACATACATGTTAGGATGCATGTCCATGACAATTTGTTTCAAAATCTGGTCAAGGATTGCCGATTGATAGCCATCTGACTTTTTGGCCTTACTACTATATTTTCCACAATTTATATACCATTTTCATTTGTATTTGCCACATACATTATACATATCAGTGTGTTTCATAATCAGATCAATGATGGCCGAATAAGTTTTTATTGTTGGCCATAATGCTACTACACGGAACACGTGTTTTGATGTAAATTAACAATCTGTTGTATACGCCACTTGGAACTCAAGTTTCAAGGACACGCTCGCGACAACCCTTCCGCTTTAATATGACGAGCACAAAGAGAACCTTCAAAAATTTAACGGGGACTGTGTCATTTTCAATGACTTGTTCTCTTTTGTTTCTGGTGCGTGTGGTTCAGGTTTTTTTTCTCTGCAAGCGTGTACTGGACAAAAGAGGCAGATTACAGTTTGTTCTTGTGGCTTTCCTAGAAATCTAGTGTCTGGTGATCGACTCTGACTCCTGTCATCACAGTAAGGCCTTTCCATTATTAGAGCCCTAGTTTTGACTGTATTTGTTGAATTGCCAGCTACGTTTGAATTCGCTTTGATTCAATTTTTGGCATGGTGAATTTACTCATTTTTTTCATGTTTTCATTTCCTGTCCTTTCTTCAATCGCATCATGCTTTATTCATTAAAAAGCCTAAGATCGTGCCAACTAAATTCGGAACATAAGATATGTTCATCTTGTCACTTAGAGCTGCCAGTTTGGGACCCAAAACATACAGTCGCAAACGGGACTCGAGATTTTGCCTCGACGGAATTTGTCGTCATTGGCATTTTTGGTCGTGTTAGCACTTTGAGGTGGGGTTGAAGCTGAGGGCAAGCGATCACAAAAAGCTGGTATGCATTGCTATAAAAGGGAAATTCCACAGCCGAAGCTATTGATGTGTCTGTTTTCAATGAGTAAAAAAATCTCTCCCTTTTCTCTTGGTAGCAAGACAAGGCTTGCCTCCTATCACGGATTGAGGGAGATGGAGAGTGTCCACGGTCGGACTCCCTGCTCAATGTAGTGGGGTCGACGACTGAGGCAAGACCTTCACAGCCGTTCATCATTAAGGGGAAGGAGGCATCGGTCGCTACCATTGAAGCATCGACGGCGTGACTTTCTCCCAATGTGAAGTCAGTTTCTCTGTGCGATATTTACCGTGGCGGGCATGTTCCGACAAAATCGGTGGAATGCAGTTGCCAGTCACCACGGATACCAACATCGGTATACAGCGTATTCCTGCTTGGGCACTGACATCGATGCCAATACCGAGGTGGAATTGGTACAGCCTTCAGGGGCTGAACTGGTCCAATCCACCAAGACTTCATTGGTACCAACGCAGTTGCTTGCTTTAAAGGGGCTTCTCCCATGGTGATGAGATGGCTTGGAAGGCCTGGATGTTAAATCTGGCCTCCAAAGTGAACTCCCTCCTGCAGTCGCGGGGTACGACGCAGGAGGACCGAGGGGATCAGAGTCAGGTGGGAGGGGGACGGGTCGTACTGCTGCCTGTCCCCCCTCCGCCAGGACTCGGGTCCCATCTGCTCTTTGATCTCTCCTTAAGATGGTCAGGGGGCACAACTCACATAAAGTGGGAACGAGAAAATTCACTTCTCCTTTGGAGGAGGACCCCTCTCTGGACGGGGGCGTCCTCTCTGGACGGGGCGCCCTACTCGCCCTCTGCCATTTCCCCCCAGGCACGGTCAGAGCAGGCTTTGTTACCTTTGTTTCACCAGTCTGCAGAGTGCCCATACTTGTTACTCTGCGTGGGGGGCTCCAGTGTTGGTACCTCTGTGCAGGGTGGTATGCCATCACTTCCCGAGAGTGGGGGTGCCTTGTTGTCTCACACCCCTTCTTTTTTGGAACAAGCACAGGCTACCCAGCCAACCGGAGCCCAGTGCTTGGCACGAGACTTTGTTTTCATGTGGGTCGGTGGTGATCCCACCTCTCCGAATGGGGGAGTTGCCTTTGAACATTTTTGGTTTCATAGGCGCTCCCCTCTTCCACTGCCGACGTGGAGACCATGCCTCTGGGCACCTTCTGTGCCAGAGGGTGATGGAGGGGTGCTTGTACTCTTAGGGAGACAAGGATGTGAAGACTGATCTTTGATTGGGTTGGTCCTGTCCCATGCCTCCCGTTGGGGATGATGCCCCATCGGGGCTACGCAAACCCTCAACGGGTCCCTGATTTGGGTTACTCGTGTGGTGCCACAGCCTTCTTAATGGGTTCCCCGCTCGATCCCAATACTAATGTCTTTGTAGAATGGGTCTCCTTGGTTAGAGCGTCAGCTCACCCTTTTAAGTTCTGGCCACCTGAGTGCTAGACAACGAACCACGATCCTTGGGCAGATGGACCAGTTTTGACTGCGCAGGGAGTCACTATGTGCGACATCCTGCAATTCCATACTGCCCTCTTGGCAGGAGCGGTTTTTGTTGAGCGGGAGGCAGTACTGAGTCAGTGCACCTACCCTACTCCAGTGAGAGACGAGTTTGATGGATGGTGGTACTACTCAGATTCCCCCTTCCATAGTCATTGGGCTCAGCCTCCCTGTCTTCGTCCTCCTAAGCTGGAGTTTGGGGAGCTCTAGCTCCAAACCCCCATACGCTCCTCCCCATCGGATCGCGCCTCAAGCAGCACACACCAGCTTGGCACATGAGTGCTACTGACCTCTGGACACTCGCAGTAGAGTTTCGGTGGTATCAAACTCCTCTATCGTCCTCTGACTCCTCATCTCCCCTCTGGTCTTTTACCGAGGGACGAGGTCAATTCTGAGTAGCCAGCCTTCTGGAGACAAGGTGGTACACCTAGTGGAAAACCCCATTTAAAGGGCTCTATTCCCACATCTTCAAGAGGTTGGGGGTGATGGCTTCCTGTCCTAGACCTCAGGCAGCTGAACGATTTGTGGAGCCCAATCGCTTTTGGATGGAAACACCTATTTCCGTACTTCTGTCAGTGCACTCGGGCGATTCGCTGGCGTCGCTGGAGTTGAGCGATGCATACTTCCACATCCTCATTCACCACTGTTGCAGCCGGTATCTCAGATTCCCTTTAGTGGGCAAGTTTATGAGTATACCGTCCTCTCTTTTGGTTTGTGCATGGCACTGTACGTCTTCACCGGGATGTGTTTAAACAGATGATCCAGCCAGTCGTCGGTTTTTCTGAACCCATACCTCACTGACTTGTTTGGGCACAACCGAGACAGGTAGGTGTCAGCGGAGCATGTGCGATTAACGCAAATGCTCCTCCACGAGTTGGGCTTTTTTTAAGTCCAACCCCATACCGTCCTACAACCTATTTTTTTCTGGGTATGCAGATTGAAATGTGACAAGGGTTTGTCGGCCCCTCTCAGACGTGGTGCGACTTCTTTGTGAAGCTCGACAACCAACTCTGGTCGACGGGATCGGCTTCTATGTGCAAACTGATGCACCTTATTGACAGTATAACTTCAGTTTGTTGTCTAGTTCTGTCAGCAGCTCTCAGGCCTGGTCCGATTCAGAGGTGCTTGTTGGACTGCTTGGCCCACATGCGGAACCTGAAGTTCAGGGTGCTTTTGTCAGACCAAGTCCTGGCAGCCCTCCCTTAGTGGAAGGACGCTCGGAGCTTGGAGAGGGGAACGCTCCTGGATCTGACTACTCCCTCGCTGACTCTCATTGTGGATGTGTTGTTTCAAGGCTGGGCGGCCATCTGATGGACCTTCTAGTCCAAATTACGTGGCTGACCACATATGCGGGCCGCCACATCTATTGGTTGGAGTTGCAGACCGTCTTACTAACTCTGAAATATTTTGAGAAGGTCGCACATAACCACAGAGTTTTGTCTTTGGACAGACAACATCTCAGTAGTGTTGTACAGCAAGCAGTGGGGATGTGTTTCCCCATGTTGTTTTAGTTAGCGGAGGAGATTCTCTTTTGATGCCTGGAACCAAGTGGAGCTATGGCTTACCACCTTCCAAGGACGCCCTCTCAAAACGTTTCTTAGAACACAGAGTGGCAGATCTCCCAGTGGGTGGTGTATCACCTTTTATTCGTCTCTCTGACAGACCCCGGATGGATCTGTTTGCCAATCACCGGAATACCAAGCTCCCGGAGACAAGCGCATTTGCCACAGGCGCTCTAGCAATCTCTGGGAGTGCCATGGATGCTTACGTGTTTTCACCCTTCCAACTAGTGAACCAAATGTTCAAGAAACTGCGACTCAAGCCCACCTGCCTTCTGACACTGGTGGCGCTCAATTGGCCAGTGAAGGTCTGGTCCTATGTTGCTGGACCTTCTAGTCGAGTACCCAGGGGAATTGCTGAATCTGTTGTTCCAGCTAGATGGCACTCTCCCGATGCGCCCCACGTTGTCCATCTTCACGAGTGGAGGCTGTCGACAAACTCATGCAAGCGCAAGGCTTTTTGGCAGAGTTATCCAAGTTCCTCGCTTTCGGCACAGTCGGGCGGCACCAGACATTTTTATGAGCCCAGTTGAGACTCTACATCGATTGGTGTAATGGAAGGGAGATTGAGTATCTCTGTCCTCTACTAGCTAGGTAGCTGATTTTGCTTGTATTTATTTAATAGAGGAAAATCTATATCGATGATTCTTGGAAATCAAATCTTCCAGACTGGGACTTGCCGTTGGTTCTGGCGGCGTTACGACACCCCCCCCCATCGAGCATATGGAAAGGCGGACATGAAGTATGTCACTATGCAAACAGTTTTTGATTCCCGTCTGCGAAGCACAAAAAGAGTCTTTGCATTTAGTGTGTATGTCTGTGTGTGTGTGTGTGTGTGTGTGTGTGTGTGTCTGTTCCACTGATATCATACATTAATTTTTGATGAAACTTGGTGCATAGATGCTCTGGACCAATGCGCAGATTTGATTAGGTTTTGGTAAAAATCCATGCATGGTAATTACCTAATTTGCATGATAATTAGCTGATTTTAGCTGTTCGATGATTGCTCCACTGGTATCTAAAGAACCACTCATTGGATTTTGATGAAACTTGGCACATAGATGCTCTGAAGTAATGCGCACATTTGATTAGTTTTGGGTAAAAATCTGTGCAATATTAATTACCTAATTTGCATAATGATTAATCAATTTTTGGCTTTTCCACTGATATCTCAAGTACTAATCACCACATTTCAATTAAAAACTTAGTACATAGATACATTTTGGATCATAGGACACTACACAGACCCTAGTTTTTAGGGTAATATCAGTACTAATTTGCATAATTAATTAATTTTCAGCTTTTGATGTTTTAAGTAGTACTCATCACATTTCAATAAAACTTGCTTGGTACATAGATGTCATAGGACACTGCACAGACCTGATAGTTTTTAGTGTAATATCAGTACATATTATTAATTACCTAATTTGCATAATTAATTAATTTTCAGCTTTTGATATTTCAAGTAGTAATCTTCAAATTTCAATGAAACTTGGTACATAGTTACTCAAAGACTGTGCAGAGATCTGATTAGTTTTGGGGTAAATATTTCTGCATATTAATCACCTTATTAGCATAATTAGTTAATTTTCAGTTTTTTTGCCTGATAACTCAAGTACTGATCTTTATATTTCAATGAGACTTGCTACATAGATCCTCTAGGACTATGCAGAGACCTGATTAGTTTTAGGGTAAATAATTGTCGATATTAATTACCTAATTCACATAATTAGTTAATTTTTTCCATGATTGTTCCATTTTAAAGAACCACTAATTGGATTTTATTGAAACTTTTATAGAGTATTCATCATCACATTTCAATGAACCTAGGACTATGCAGAGACCCAAATAGTTTTTGGTAAATATTTATGCTTATTAATCACCTAATTAACATAATTAATTAACACTGATATCTCAATTACTGATCATCACATTTGGTAAAAAAATTTGGTACATAAATGCTCTAGAACAATAGATAGACCTGATTAATTTTGGGTTGAAATTTGTTCATATTAATTCTCCAATAATAATTCATGGTTTTTTTGTTCTAATCACATTTCAATGAAACTTGGTACATAGATATTACATTACGCAGGCCTTATTAGATTTACACTCAAATCTGTTCATATCAGTAATACCTGATTTACATATTAGTTTTCAGCTATTCCAGCAATATCTCAAGTACAAGTAATTTTGAAATAATTTTTAATGTGTCTTCAATAGTCTCAGCACACAGTTCTTTCCAAGCTTTCTTTGATTTCTTTTGGCTTTGGTGCCAGGTAGGTGGTGTTCGGCGTTCAGAGATCGGAGCACTGTCCTTCAGTGACGGATGTACCTCCTTTATGAACTCGCAAGTACTCGGGTGGGCTTTCTTGCCAAAACCAAATCCCATGGCATGATTCTGAACCGATTGCATCCCACACCGCACTAACATAGTGGGCACGGAGGACTGTCATGAATGGATTCTATGTCCTGTCAGAGCTCTGAGCTGATACTTCGATCGCACCAAGGTGTCTCGGGCAGCAAGAGGCGCATTTCTGCTGCCTAGCTTGAGGGGGTGCTCCGAGCGGGGTTCTGGAGTAATGTCAATCACTTTCTCCTGTATTTTCAAAGCCCATTGACATCCCAGGCCTTGGTATATTGGTTTCAAAATGAAAGAACTTAAATTTAATGGAGAGCATGAAAAATCACTTGAGACTTGAAAATCCAAATAAATATCATACGTACTCGACCCCAACCCTGGCTGAGTATGCCACAGACTCAATGGGAAGGCCAATTCCACTGGCCGAGATTCATTCACTAACGAATGCGACTTTGGGGGAACCTTGGTTAAGGTTCGACCGAACCTGGTTGACGCCAGGATAGGAAGATGGCCACACATCCCTGTCATGTAGTCCCAAACATGAATCTGACTTCTGTGGCAAAGATGCAATATGTGTCAGCACTAGCACTTGCAATTTGCACATACAAAAAAAAAAGTCAGGAGAAACAACAGTGACATTCAATGTCCGGAACTGTCGCCTGGCACAAAAAATATTTAAAAAAAAAAAAAATATCATACGTACTATGATGTGATCCAGACGGAGTACATAGATAAGCCATTTTTGTGCTGAAAAATTTTCGAAATCAAACATTTCTGGCATTGCGAAACCGGATCTCGGTTGTTTACAGATGGATTATGTTCAAACTTTGTACATACATTAGACATTAGTGGCTGATTGACAGCCATTTTGTTTTAATGAATGCAGTTCTGACATGCTTAGACTAAAATTTTATCATGTATTGGTTTGACTATCCAATTCAAAATGACTGACCAGTCTCTCAATATGGACAAGTACTTGTTTGAAGTTCAGATACAAGATGACTGAATATCAATCATTTCAATGTTTAAAAATCATTTTAATCAAGCATCAGCATCTGGATCCATATCTCTGACATGTTTAAGTTCCAACTGTATTACCACAAACAAATCTATTTATCTTAAATTTGATAACTAACAGGGACTGTGCCATGCATGGTTTGTTTTTTTCATAAAATGTTATTTGCTACATGCTAATAGGTACTATTAGTTCTAAAACTGCAACAAAGTGTATTATTATACATCTGTCACCACAATGTCATAAGTTACGGTGTGCCATAATTTTACGGTATTTTATAGGTGATTTCATCCTACCATATTAGGAAATGCGAATGGCCACCACTAGGGTTTAACCAGAGTCCACACAAAGAAGTTTGCTGATTCTGTTCTAAACATTATAATAATAAGATTATTAGAAGAATACACTTAAAGTATGCACTCTGTCGATACACCCTCTGTACTGTCTTCATGCATACTTTGAGGTATCCTTTGAATAACCTTATATTATAATAATTGTTATTATCAGATTTTTAATGATGCCTTGTAGTATGTTAATAAAACACAGACCTGATAATGTTCAGTCAAAATCTGTGCATATTACTAGTATGTTAATGTTATGCACTGCACTTCCAAATATAGACTTTTAACACTTTTATTTCCCTACTCCTAAATGAAATGTTATTCCTTTTTGGGGGCAAAAATCATTGAACGACAGGCCTATTTTTCATAAAAAGTTAAAACATTAAACCTTTTTTAGAATGTTTCGAATTTAATTGGATATATTTAATAATTAGCATTTGAAAAATAAGTGAATTAATGGAGACCACATTTTTTTGTGGTAAAATTGGCTAATCTTGGGCCAAATAGACAGAAGTTTGCAGTACCAGTTACAGGACCCTAATATAGTTGTATGTACACATTATTTGTACAATACTTTGTAATGTAAATGCTCACTTGCCACCAATGTTTCAGTTGTGTATGCACTCAGTTTTGATCAAATTATCAAATGGGCAATATGAGGTTACTATTATAATTAATATTTAAAAACAAATTATTGTTTACATTAAGCACTGCATGAGTGCAACATGTATTGTAAAAGTAAATTCATGATAATATATTTATAATAATATTTATTTAAAATTTAGCTAATCTGTAATTTCAAAATAAAAGAAAGAAAAAAGTTGCAGCCCCCAACAAAAATCACTGGAAAATATCTAAATATATAATCACACAAACATGGCTACTTGCATACAATTGCAGTTTTGGTCTTAGTTAAATGATTCAAATAATCAATACAATTAATAGTAAAAACCACATTGCTTAATTTCAGATCTCCATATACCATGCCTTAATTGGTCAAGCTCAGGCAAACCGGATACAAAGTGCAAGCAGGTGACCTTTGAGTTTTGTCCTAATGAACCAATGCCATCTATTTTTAGTTCCAGGTAAATGTCACTGATAATATTGTTATTATAGTATTAAGGTAGCGAAAAAGGAAAAACAAGGAAGACAAAAACATTTGGTGCATAATTTATGTTGATTTTCATGAACCCAGTGATGGGTAAACACATCCTTCACACATTTACAAACAAGGTTGAGTGATGAACTGAAAACAAGATATTTAATTTGCATACTGATTTGTTATATCCTGTGTAATCTTACCGTTACATTCTTGTTACAATATTTAGATTTTAAGCTTTTCTCAGTGTCTTTTTTTTTTTAAATAAATGTTGCTTCTTTACTGCGTTGACATGGTTCATCACTGACTATAGACAGTGTTGTGATAGACCTCACTGACATTATTTACATAATAAATAGGCTTGTTTGTATCAAGGCGCAACAACATGTATATTTTAAAGCATCATGTTGAATGACAAGTTAAAAAAAGTAAATTGTGACATCATATACATGTATGCATAAACATAATTCATATAACGACATCTACTCCACTATCGCTAACTTGGTTATAACACGATTTGTAGTTTCATGGTTAACAAAATTATACACTCTCCATCACCATAGAGTAAGGCTTGTATATTCTGTAAGTAAACGATGTTGCCTACATGTTTAGAGAACCAATTGTACTGTAGGAGCTGTTTAACATAACAAAGAAACATGAATAAATTAGTTTTGCATCCACTTTCTAGGAGTTAGCTAATTGTTTATGTAACAGTCCTCATAGATCAGATATTTGTATATGTACAGTACTCATTCCGCCCAACCTCCCGTTTTTATTGTTTGTTTTTTTCGCCTGCTGATTGCTTAATTTCCGACCGCTCGCTGCTTTCCGACCGGAAACCGACAGTTTTTTTTTCGCTCGCTCGCTTTTGTTTGCTCGCTCTTGTTCGCTCGCTCCTGCTATGGTTGGCTTCACAAACATCGACCACTTGCCAACCGACTACTGGAGTAACGATGATCATACATTGTATGTATAAACTTAGGTTTTAATGACGATTCAAAATACAACACGTTTTGCTTCTCTGTATTGGGAAGGGGGACAAAGACTCTTTCAAATCACTTGACACATTGTAATGTTTGCTACACAAGTCGAACTGTGACCTGTATTTACATATTTACGTCCTTGTGTGTGTAGTTCAAGCAGCTATATAACTGGTCAATCAATCGTGACATGTATTGAGTACTAGTATTTGTATTTTGTGTATGTTTCTTTGTGTGATTTTAACTAAATTTATTCCGAACAGCGCTCAAAATAATATGACACTTTGTTATTTGCGAATGCAACTCACCATTTTACCTGGTTCACACAGATTAGAAATACACCGTTGAAGGGCCAGTGAGAACACTGGTGTTAGCATTGTCTCTACAACGGTGTGTTTCGTTTGCGATCACACGACATTAAAACACCGGCGTAATTTTATATTAGGCCTGTGTAGCACCCCCTCTGTAGTTAGATCTGTGTTTGAACATATTCGTACCCTATCACTACGGTTATTATTTTCAATTGCTCCCTTGAATCTTGACTTCAAAGGTTTTACTTTTTGACAGCACAGTTACGGGTTTATCTCACCCCAATTCCTTGTCTTTTTGTGCAATAATCCTGTAAACCTGGCTATCATGGGAGGTTCCGTGTATCAATCTAAAAATATTTTCCTCTTGTCAAATAGAAATTAGTAGCAGGACTTCATTATTATACAATTATTCCGAGACTACTCGTTCCACTGACCAGAGCGGTATGTGACTCGTCATCATGTCGTTGCTATGGACGTAGACATGAATTCCTGATAGAGCATGTCTGTGCCACTGTTTATGCCACTGTGCATGTTCACACACACTTTTGTTGAGAATTTAGGTCTGAGCTCGGACTCTGGTCCGAAAGTTTACGCCGGTGTAAAATCTGGTCACACGGTAAAAATAACACCGTCGTTAAATTTATGGCGGTGCTACAACGGCGTAATTGTTATGTGTGAACCAGGTATATGACCCTTACTCAATTTGCATAAGTATTACAAATGCTGCAGTTCAGAAAATCTATCAGGTTAACTTTTGCTCGTGTCTGGGTGCGCAAAACAAAACTTGCACATATAATCATCGCATAGCTGAATTACTACAAATCTTAAACTACTAGTATAATGACTGTGACGATTAATCGCTTGTTTGAGTACATGCGGCAACGAATTATTGGATTGGCAGCAGCCGGACGAAAAATGAAAGAGATCTTGGAACAGTTAATTGTTGAGGAAAACATAAAACAAAACAAAACAGCCAGTGATGTATTTCGAAAATAAAAATACAAAATAAACGCAATCAGAGGCGCTGACCACGTGCATTGGAAATAAATATAACGGGTTGTGACATGCAATATAATTATGCTATTTCCCAAAGCACTTATATTTAATACATTGACGAAAAACACCACAAGAAAAATGTAAATCAGGCTTGTACTGTAATTACTAGTAACTCAACTCAAACGCAATATTGATCACTGTAAAAGTGGATAAATTCAAATTCAAAATTCAAATGATCTCGTTGAATGTCAATCAAAAATAATCTCAATGTTTAGAAAGACAAAAACAGCAACATATTAGAGTTCCAAAAAACTTAGCAGCAAAGAACAAGAAATGCATGTGGGAAAGCGATGAGTGAACTCAAGGAAAATTATGCTAATGTGATAACAAGTTATATACCCCCGCGAAGTACTCGCTAAAACATCAAGAACATCGGTTTTTGTGTGGCATTATTGGCTCATGTCTAGCAAATATCATCAATAAAATCTTTAGCGGTCATGTGACCTTGGCCGTCATATTGGATTTAAAAATGGCTCATTCATGTGCTTAGAAATTTGCTTTGCAGCACCTATGTCCATAGCTCTACAAAGTTACTGAGAAGCAAATTTTTGAAAAGTGGCTTCCTTTGGCAGCCATCTTGGATTTAGTAAAAAGTGAAAGTATGTGGCTGTCTATCGCACACATTCGATCAGGTCCAAAAAACTGTGAGCACTGTGATTGTGTAATGGTAACACAAAAGACTATGATAGACTGTAATACGTCGTTTATTTCGGAAAACAAGTCTGGCATCAAAGTACAATTAGAACAATCCACACTAAACATGCACTAAAACACCCTTTATATAGGGTTAATAGGATTACACCGTGGATTTTAAAATTGGAGGAAAAACGCTATGATTGGTGTGCCATGTGAGAAGGTCACTATAGAATAAACATTTCGGCTTAATCCGCTACAAAGTTGCGACTTCTCTTGCGTTCGCTGTGATAAAGGCATGTTTGTGAACATTACGTAAATGGCTTACAATAAATTGATTTGTGCTTCTTTGTCATAGGAATACATGTATTGTGAGGTGAAATGAAGCATGAAACGGCTTCTAACAGACATAACTCAGAGAATAATGCTTGGAATCGAATGAAACGAAAACGAACAAATACAGAAAATGGTTGTCTATCGATACAAAGTAAATACAAATGAAAAATAATAACTATAATTAAACAACAACAAATATAATTGAATCGAGAAACACACACTTGGATAAGCATCCACGATATACTCGGGGCGCGAGAAAACGTACATCGCACAGTAATGAATATGTTTGTTGTTGATTCAATTCAAATAGTAAAAGACATATTTATTCACTAATATATGTACATGTATTACAACTTTAAAGTTCAGACTTCGACAGATGATAAATCCGTTCTTGGGCTTGTATCGCGGCCTTGCGCGTTGATTGTCTCAGATAGAATGGGTGGCTGTTCGGAGTAGGGGGTTGCGTTGTGATTGAATTACCCGTTTCCAATGAGGCAATGGGTGTAGATTCGGAATGTTCTGTTGAAGTATTCTCTCGGGTGAAGTCGACAATTCGTTTGTTGGTGTGAGATTGCTTATCTCCAGTGGATACAATTTAGCAATTGGTCGATTTGTAACTCCGAATTTGGTTTGGATTTCAGCGGTTCGGATCAGTCCATCGCTACCTGGCAGTAGTCGCGTTACCCGTGCTAATTGCCAATTTACTCGTTTGCGCACGTAGTCGTGAATTAGGACGATGTCATTCAGCTTAATAGTGTTCTCTTTTACACCTCTTGATGCATGTATATGTCGTTCTCGTAGGGCTGTTATATACTCGGAAGACCAGCGTTGCCAGAATGTCCGCTGTAAATTGGACAAGTGTTCATATCGTCGATTCAACTGCGCGTGGTTATTTGGTGAATAATCCGAGAGATTACTTGATACGACACAGGGTAGACGTGTGATGTTTCTACCACATACGAGTTGCGATGGGGTCAGTGGGGTTAAGTCATTGACGTGAGTAGAGACATAGGTTAGCGGTCGATTGTTAATGGATGCTTCCGCCTCGGTTAGTATAGTTTCAAGTTCGCAGGAATTTCCTAGAACTTTCTTGAGTGTGGTTTTCGTTATACCGATCATTCTCTCGTAGAACCCACCAAACCAAGGTGCGCGTTTCGGTATGAACTTCCACGTGATGCGATGATCTGACAACATGGACTTCACTTCTGGGTTGGATATGATTTCGCGAAGTTCGCTTGCAGCTGACAAGAAAGTTGACGCGTTGTCTGAAATCAGCATGGATGGGGTCGATCGACGGGCAGCGAATCGCCTGAATGCTAACATGAACGAAGTAGTAGTCATGTCCGGAACGAGTTCAAGATGTATCGCTCGGGTGACAGCGCACGTAAACAGACATACGTATGTCTTGGTAGTAGTATTACCTGCAGGGTTTTTCACGTGCAAGGCTCCAGTGTAGTCCACTCCGCAAATATGAAATGGGGGGCTTCTCTGACACGATATTCTGGAAGTGGTGGAGTCATTGGTTGACAATACGGACGCCCATCGACTTTCTTGCATATAAAGCATTTGCGTAACACGGCGTTGACGATGCGACGAATCGCAACAATCCAAAACCGTTCACGAATAGCTGTGATGGTTGCTGATGGACCGCTATGGTTGAGACGTATATGTGTAGCATAGACGAGCAATCGCGTGAATGCGTGATTTGCGGGTAGAAGTATTGGGTGTACTGTGTCAAAATCGAGCTCTGAATTGTGGATTCGTCCGCCAGTTCGTATTAGTTGATCGTATCCAATGAATAGTTGCAACTGTTTATTCAGTGGTCCGAGTTTCTTATCATTTCTGTATATATTTGAAATAATGTTCGCATATTCTGTCCGTTGGATGTGTGAGATCCAAATAGTTTCTGCATTGATTATTTCGTCTGCGGAAGGTATGGTTTGTTGGCACACATCGGGAGTCAATTTTGTATTGTCATCAGTAATCCATCGAAGTCGGCGTTTAATGTTATTAACGAATCGTAGTACAAATGCTGATACTCGCAATAGTTTGTTGTAATCGTTGTAATCATTAGCCCTGATGATATATTGGATACCTAATGGTGAATCTGGTTGGTTTTCTTTGGTTGTTACAGAATTGGAGTCGTGTTTCGTCATCGTATCGGGTGAAATGGATCCGTGTATTGCTTTGATTGGTTCATGGGTGTCGCCAGTTAGTAAATGATTCACGGTTATGTCAGATATCGTGTCGGCATCAAAGAGTTCGCATGCAGGCCATAAGGCACGATTTTTCAACCATGAGAGGCCGGTCCACCAGAGGGTAGAGTTGCGTAATTGTTCACATTTAAGTCCGCGGGTTAGTAAATCAGCAGGATTTGAGCTGGTCGGTACGTACATGTACCTACTTTCTTGTGGGAAACTGTTTATTTCCGTTATGCGATTGGAAGTGAATAGGTCTGGTTTGCCGCGGGAATTTATCCAGTGCAGAACTATCTGGGAGTCTGACCACAACACGCGACGAGTGGTATTATATTTCACTGACAACGCATTGGAGACAAATTTACTAAGTCGGGTTGTGGTCAAAGCAGCCATGAGTTCAAGACGAGGCAAAGTCAGCGTATTTTTATTGGTTGGTGCAACACGTGTCTTTGACATCACCAACGAAGTTTGGTTTCCTGACTTTATGTACACAGCACCACCATAGGCTTTGGTTGAAGCGTCTGAGAATGCGTGTATCTCGATGTTGTTGTTCTTGTTATCGGTATTGTCGGCAAAGTAATGTCGGTTAACGCAAATGTTTGTTACCTCTCGTAGATCGTGAGCTATGTTAGTCCAATTAGTATTGAGTTCGTCGGATATGGGTGTATCCCAATGAAGATTCAGTTTCCATAGCGATTAAATAAACAACTTCGCTCGAACATGCACCGGTGAAAGGAGACCTAGTGGGTCATAGAGACTGGCGGCGAAACTGACTACTTCACGCTTTGTGGTCATGGCGTTGATATTTGGTGAGTTTAGTAGTTTCAGGTAGATGACGTCACTTTCAGTGTTCCACTTCACACCTAGCATGTTAACAGTAGTGTTAGGATTCGCTTTACTGTCTTGTTTAATGACATCACGGGTGGTTTGATCATTTGTACTCCATGATCGAAGATTAAATCCATGTGTAGACAATAATTTCGTTGAGTCTTCATAGAATTTCATAGCTTCGTTAGTATCACGACTACCGGTTACTACGTCATCAACATAGATGTTTTGTTGTAGATCGTTGGCAGCAGGTATATTCGGATGATTGTTTATTAGAGTCTTGATAGCGGCGTTCAGAATAAATGGGCTGCACATGGCTCCAAACAATACGGAAGTGAATTGGTATGTCGTGAATTCACTGGTTAGATCGTTTATGTCAGACAACCACAGGAATTTCGTATATTTATGGTCTTCGTCTGCGAGTCGTATTTGTAGGAAGGCTTTTTCGATATCGCTTGCTAATGCGACTGGATTGGAGCGAAAACGAACTAACATTGCGGTTAGGTCGTTCTATAGTGGGGGTCCTGTTTCCAGACAGTCGTTTAAACTTGGTTGTCCGATTCCGGAAGTTGCACTGCAGTCGTACACGATGCGGATTGGAGTTGATGAGCTATCGCGTTTAACTGAACGATGAGGGAGATAGTGACCACTGGTAGTGTCATCTTGTTCTACTCGCTCGATAAAACCGGCTTTTAGTTGATCCGAGATGATTTTATCGTAGACTTGAGTAATATCATGTGGCAGTTTCTTGATCATATGACGAGTGCGTCAAAATTTGTCGGCAGTGAGTAGTGGCTAGACTTCCATAGTAGTTTGGCGATGAAACGATTATTTTCTTCGGACAAACAATTTTCTGTATATTGTTTGAATTGTTTGTCGTCGGTTGTCTTCTTTTCCGGGGGGTTTATTGGATCGCGAATACCGATCGATTCCAGTTCCCAAAACAAAGCGACGTTCTTGGCGAGCAGTTCATCATCGGACGGGATTGCGGTGAGGTGAAATGCTTGTACGTGATTCGTACGTGGCTTACCGGTGTAGATGGGTCCTGATAGTAAGTATCCGAAACACGAGCTGACAGCTGTGGGACCGTGGCCTCGGATTACGTGATTTCCAACAAAATCCCAATACCGATCCACACCTATTAAAATGTCGATCTTCATAGTAGGTTCATTGGAAATTGGGTGCGCAAGCTTGAGTTTGCGAAGATAATTAAGTTGCTTGATATCAGTGTTTACATTGTTCGTTAGATTGTCAGAGATTTCTTCCACGTAAAGGAGGTCTATAGGTGTGCGATTGCCGTTGCGTTGATGCAACTGTAGAGTGGTACACGGAATTGTCTTGAATCCAGTACGTGGATTTGAAAAAGATTTCAGGTTGAGTACTTCTGAACTGTATACTTTAGCATCGATGGCTTGCGCAAATCTTTTGGTTACGAACGAACGATCCGCACCTTCGTCGAATAGAACTGTCGCGATTGTTGTTTTCACTCCGCACGTTGTTGGAATTTTGGCTGTCTTTAGTAAGACACGCCGTGTTCGTGGATCAGGTGTACTATGTCTCCCCTGATACGAGCATTGAGACGGGTTGCGAGACGCGTGAGAGAAATTCACACTGACGTTGGCAATTCGAACTTCAGATGGCTTGGAAGCGTTTCCTTCATCGTGGAGCGAGGTGTGATGTTTCCCCTGGCAACGTCTACACGTGTATCGAGATTTACATTGTTTAACGGGGTGTGTTCCGAGACAATTGTAGCAAAGTTGTCTGCGTTTAACAATATCCATTCTCGTCTTATGGTCGGGTATTTTGACGCAATCCGTGGGGTTGTGAGGTCCACGGCAGTACACGCAGGGTCGTTGTGACGGTCTTTTTCGGTTACCAGGGTTATAACTATTGGCAGAATCATGTTCGTTTGTCGATTTATAACCATGGGGTGTGGAATAATTATTTCTAGAAGTGGTAGATTCGCGGGCTGTAGTTCTTATGTAGAACGTAGCGACGGTTGAATTCGGTTGGCTATCGAGATTTATACCTTCACTGATTGATAAAACGCGTATTTCATTTGACATGAGTTCGCTCAGACGGGATAATGTCCATTTGTTGTTCGAGTTATTATGGGCAAGTTGCTGTTGGAAATCAGTCGGTAATTTCTGTAATAGTAGAGGTATAAGTAACTTGCCATAATTAGTTTCATCCTCACCAAGATTTTTCAAGCCTCGAATGATGGTTGCCAACTCGTCGTGGAATCGTCTGAGACTAGTTGGGTTGTTCTCTGGCGGTACTTGTTCCCATAGTATCGTCATGTAGGCGTTAATGATGTCTTGCTTGTTCCCATACCGTTTCTCGAGAAGTTCAATGGCAGTATCATAGTTTACGTCAGTCGTGGCAAGTCCGTCAATGAGTCGCTTAGCTTCGCCTCCAAGAAAACTTCGGAGATACGTGAATTTCTGGACATTAGACAACTGATTGTCTGAATGAATAGCAGCGTTGTACGTGTCATAGAATTCAGTCCAGAGAATGGGATTCCCTTGAAATGTAGGAATCTCAAGTTTCGGTAGCTAAATAGACTTGAACCTTGGTGATTGTTGAACTTGTGTAGGCTGAACTTGGTTAACTTGTGATGTAGTTGCAGCTTGTGAACTTCCGGAGTTCCTTGCGACTGCGTCTCTTAAGAAGTATGAAACTTTGAGATGTCGTGTCGTTGCTTCGATCTCATACAAATCTGTTTCATCGAATTCTGGATATTCGGGTGGGATCATGTTGAGAATTTCGGCGTCTACGGAGATCAGACGATCCAGACGTACTTTCGAGACATCGAATAATTGAGAAATGTTTTGCAATGCCAGCTTCTTGTTTATCGTAGTCTGCAATGAGTGTTTCGATCTGTTTCATTATCGTGAGTTGTCTCCTCGCCGTTGTTCTGTTCTTCTTTTGTTGCGTGAGGTCGACAGTGACGGAATCTCGATCTTCATTGTCAGACATGCTGTTGGTCGACGGGAAATTGTCTCGATTAGTGTGCTTTGCAAGTTGAGTAGTTTGGAGTTGTAGAGTATCCTGGTCTCGGCACCAAAATGTGGCTGTCTATCGCACACATTCGATCAGGTCCAAAAAACTGTGAGCACTGTGATTGTGTAATGATAACACAAAAGACTATGGTAGACTGTAATACGTCGTTTATTTCGGAAGACAAGTCTGGCATCAAAGTACAATTAGAACAATCCACACTAAACATGCACTAAAACACCCTTTATATAGGGTTAATAAGATTACACCGTGGATTTTAAAATTGGAGGAAAAACGCTATGATTGGTGTGCCATGTGAGAAGGTAACTATAGAATAAACATTTCGGCTTAATCTGCTACAAAGTTGCGACTTCTCTTGCGTTCGCTGTGATAAAGGCATGTTCGTGAACATTACGTAAATGGCTTACAATAAATTGATTTGTGCTTCTTTGTCATAGGAATACATGTATTGTGAGGTGAAATGAAGCATGAAACGGCTTCTAACAGACATAACTCAGAGAATAATGCTTGGAATCAAATGAAACGAAAACGAACAAATACAGAAACTGGTTGTCTATCGATACAAAGTAAATACGAATGAAAAATAATAACTATAATTAAACAACAACAAATATAATTGAATCGAGAAACACACACGTGGATAAGCATCCACGATAAAGTACGCTATAACTCATAAACAATTTGCCAGATGTAAACCCAACTTGGCATACAACATCCCTTCAATAAGATGATTGTGTGTCCATAAAAATATTTCCCATGATGCAAGTGGTTTTGGCGGCCATCTTGAATTTATCAAAAAAATGCAAAAATCATCAAAAAATTATCTTCTCAAAAACTGCTTGCTTGTTAGACAAGCAATTCAGAATTTTGCACCTATGTTGATAGCTCTACAATGTTACTGAAGCCGATTTTTGAAAAATGGCTTTCTTTGGCAGCCATCTTGGATTTAGTAAAAAGTGAAATTACGCTATAACTCATGAACAATTTGCCAGATTTAAATCAAACTTGACATACAACATTCCTTCAGTAAGATGGTTATGTGTTCATGAAAATATTTCCCATGATTCAAGTGGTTTTGGTGGCCATCTTGAATTTATTAAAATAAATCAAAAAACCTCAAAAAATTATCTTCTTAAAAACTGCCCACTTGTTTGACAAGCAAATTATAATATGACACCTATGTTGATAGCTCTACAAAGTTGCTGAAGCAGATTTTGGAAAAATGGCTTCCTTTGGCTGCCATCTTGGATTTAGTAAAAAGTGAAACTGCGGCATACAACATCCGTTCAATAAGATGATTATGTGTTCATGAAAATATTTCCCATGATTCAAGTGGTTCTGGCAGCCATCTTGAATTTATCACAAAAATGCAAAAAACCTCAAAAAATTATCTTCTTAAAAACTGTCAGCTCGTTTGACAAGCAATTTAGAATATGGCACCTATGTTGATAGCTCTACAAAATTACTGAAACTGATTATTGAAAAATGGCTTCCAAAAAGAAGCGAAGTTGTTACAGTACACGGCGGCCCCATATAACGTTGAACAGTTAGAGAGATAAATGACATCATCTCATTATAGATTCAAATCATGTTTACATGCGAAGCGTGATCTGTATAACAAATGCTTGCCTAGTAACCGGAGAAAGAGGTCGACATGCCTAAACGCCAACCCCTAGTGCTAGTTAACTCAACAACATCCAACGTTTTGTCTTGTTCTAGCAGACACTCGACTTCCACCGCAACTTCGGAAACAGCGTCCTTGTACAGAACTTTGTCGATGGATGGCCTGGCGGCAATCCCACATAAGACACTAGTTTTTTCAAATCTTGCCGACCTCTCCCAACTGCTCGTCCGACCAATACAGATTTTCGGTTGATATTAAATTGTCTGCCCTACTTTTTGGAAGATGGAAATTGATCATGTTTGCTGACGAAATTTTAACCTCTTGGTTTGAATACTCAAACTTGAAGTGTGAACCCCATTGTACTGTCGGCAATGCGTTGCTGTTATACAATGTAGGTAAAGTTTCGCTTCCTCTGAACTGCGTTTTGAGTTTTTCCTTGGGGGCCTCTTTTTTGTGATTGATCAATAATCAGGAGCCGGAGTTGATATGACCGCATCGTCTTCAGTGTGCACTGTTTCCATCGTGAAGGAATTATGCAAATTACGCAATAAGTCAACGTTATTGTTTGCGTCCAGACTTTTACCTCAAAAACAAAGTGTACAGTATCCCGTTATACAAGTAGTTTTTCTTATTTATTTTTTTAAAAAAAGGGTATTCTAGATGTGTTTCAGTTTTAATTTTGATAAAATTATGAGCCCAATAACTTCACAAAAGTAATAACAAAAAAAGCAAAATTCACGAAAATAACTCTACCGCATCCTTAAAACTAAGATACATGTGTAGGGTCTTCATTCTTAAATTCCTACATTCAAACACCTTAAACTAGGATACACATGTAGGGTCTTCATTCCTTAATTTCTACATTCAAACACCTTAAACTAAGATATTGTCTTCATTCCTTAATTTCTACATTCAAACACCTTAAAACTAAGATATGGTCTTCATTCATTAATTCCTACATTCAAACACCTCCTACAAATTTAGGATAAAACACCTCAAACATAGCTCATTCTACTCAGCTTGATATCTTTTTTTATTTAAGGTAGAGATGCAGTTTATTTGTGAATTTCAATCAAAAATAGTTTTTTTCGTTTTTTATATAGATTTTTATCTAAAGAGCATTCTGTGAAAATTTGACCAATAATTTCTTATTGGAACACCGTTAAAATTGCTGTAATTATTTTCTGGTTAAAAATAAAAAACACTCACACGTGGCAATGTTCATGTCCAATTGCCTAATTTGCATGAGTAAGCAAATAACAGGACCTTTGATTGACAATATGCAAATCGAGATTGTACCAAGAATGGTTTTTTAACTCTTTTTGGCTGGGTCTATTTTGGTTCATACTTGACAGGCAGGTTGTACCGTCACTAAGTGGAAAAAAAAAATTCTTGGCCCACCACTGCCATGGCAACAGCCAAAAAACTAATTTTCAAATACTTTCACCCTAAATGTATTACATTGTACCTCCTACCAGTCTTGTAATAGCAGTGTTCAAATGATCATGCTTTTTATTTTGGCTAAGTTGCACACTGACAAGAGATCACCAGCACTGACACTGTATCATAATCCCAATGCAACTTAGAACTTTGAATGAACAGTCAATTCTGCAGTTACACATTATTAAATGACCTCAATCCATTAATTAGTTTCACATCACATAATGTCCTCTATCAATTAATGATGAGTTACATGTTATGAGTTATACATTACATAATCTATTTATTTAACACTTATAACATTCAAAAAAACTCTGATCAGACATCATTTTCTGCAGTTCACACTGTGATATTAATCTGATCAGACGCTAAAGTTCCACTACGTCCAATTTTTGAAAAATCTGTTCAGACATTAGGTTTTATGGTTTACACCAAGCAAGTCAATTGAACAGAATATATCAAATAAATTTGATCGTAAATGTACATGTAAAAGCTGGACTTTACACATTATGTAATGTTCTCAATCCATTTATTTAGTGTTATCTTCAGCAATGAAAAAGGCAAGACTTGCAGCACTCAGTTGGATAATATAGTCCTCAAGTTTGAAGACATTTTTCTACCACTTCCTGGTCTACAAGCCATCAGTAAAACCCAACTGTTTGAAAGACTCTGGCATTACATTCACCAGCAGCAAAAAATGAGGTAGGATCATTTTGGATTTGTGAGTACACTCTGTTTGTAGGTCAAATTTCAAATACAGTGTTCTACCGTGTCAAATTATTAGTCCCTATTCAGACACCGTCCACCTATTAATTTGGGTCCTGTCAGTTCGTCTGATCTCATTCAAAGTTTACATAAAAGATAATACATCATGTTTTATAGAAATGTTCAGATTCTGATACACTTTACAGATGTATTTAAATCATGGTACTTACATAGATAAATGAAGATACGTCAGTACCACCTTTTTTGTGTGATTCAGTTCAATTTGGCTGACCATCGGTAAATTTTGATGAAGAAGTGCTAATTTAAAATCTCCTTTGTTATGTGTCAGCAGCTGTTTCTCGTAGGCGACTAGGATGATTTGGATCAAAGTTCGTGTGATGATCATACATATTGGGTTATTTCATTTTTTTTTTCATAATTCTACCAAATATCGTAGATTAGCAGTCATTTTTTTGACATCTTTTCTACCCTTTTTTCAGATATGCTTTTACAGATAAGTATTATAGCATTAAGGCATATTTTATGGGATGTTTTTTTTTAACTAAATAAATGAATAAATAAATATTTATTGTATAGTGACATCATTTTTTACCTCGTAAATGGGCTGTCATCTCTTTCTGTGTCGTTTGTGAAGAAATGTGTTGCAATGGTGCATGTCTGGTCAAACATCAAAACGGCATGTTTGTGGGTAAATAAGAGCACATGGGCACCATATTGATGTCTGAATTGATTGATTTTTACCGTACTTGGTACACGATTGGGTTTACAAAAGCAGGAAGATTTTTATGATTTTCAGTTAGTAATTAACTATTTTTTGCTAATGTTGGTTTCATATTTGAATAATACGATATTCCTTGATTTTTTAAAATCTTGTGTTCATACAATGTAGACTGCATCTACATGTAGTCTAGCAATTTGGGAAATAATTACTTTTTAAAGTATGATTGTGGTCATAATGTTTTATAAACATATTTGTGAATATTATTAAACAGGTTTGTGTTTGGTCTTGTGAAACTACCTCTTTCGTAAATAACAGACGACCAGCTGGCTGGTATTTATGCCTTCAGCTGGTATAACCAATGTTTTATGTTTTGGTCCGTGAATAATTACATGTACAATACAGCTGAAATAAGGCATTTGGTAATATTCTGTATAGTATTTTGTTTGGATCCAGTGATGTGTTCCTATTTGTAAAAAATAGTGGCCTATCAATGAATTTGATTGTAAAAATATATATGAAAATAAGTATATATGAAAATTAAATAATTTAATTTTTGTAATATATATTCTTCCGTTCAAATTCATTGATTCAAATGCCTGTGCACCATATCCATTAATTCAAAGTTGTTGGTTTGTGTACCTCTTCAACATTTTTAATTTTTTTATGCATTTGCTATTTGAAATATATCATGGCTGCAATAAAAGTCTGTGTAACGTGGAAATTTGTTTGATGAAGGGATCACAAATTTATATACACACTATTTTGTTTTGTTGTCAGTGCCATCATATTCGTTT
The DNA here is from genome assembly GCF_978046115.1 of Saccoglossus kowalevskii. Classification (NCBI taxonomy): domain Eukaryota; kingdom Metazoa; phylum Hemichordata; class Enteropneusta; family Harrimaniidae; genus Saccoglossus; species Saccoglossus kowalevskii. The sequence continues at coordinate 38,438,666 of NC_140650.1, forward strand.
GTTTTTATGGTGGCAAATCTAATTATTTGAAAGGTCTATTGATGGTGCTTTCATCTCAAATACAATACACATTTAGTTAAATTGAATATTATATTATTCCCAATAAAGTCACCTTCATTTGATACAAAATTGATTTAAATGGAGCATTATATTATTCTCAATAAATTAGCTATTTTTTAGTGATTTATTTTTGTTGATGTTCTGAAAAACTCCCACTGTGCCTGGCAATTGTATGAATTCATCACATATCAGACAATTATTTGTAGGGTTAGAATTTATATTCTTGCTATATTATTTTTTCATGCCATAATATGAACCACCACATAATTTCCAAACTGTCATGGTATGCAAAAGAATTTTTTTCTTTAAAATTAAATAATATTGTTTTTGATAAATGCGTAAATTATTTATTGATTTTTTTTATTTATTCAATAAATAACAAGATTGTACTTTTTTGTACTTTTTTCTTTTTTTAAATTGTACTTTTTCTAAGCATCACCAATAAGTGGCTGAATATCATGGAAATTTGAAGTCTGATGTGTATAATCAAAATACTCAGTTTGCAGAAATTATAAATACAAGTGTCACTTGGTTCAAATTTATTTTTGATCAATGCTTCCTTCTCATGAAATTTTAAAGTGCCTTTAATTTTCTGGCATCAAGTAATGTTATTAGGTAACCCCAATGACTAGTACACACTTAAGAGCCTGGACAAATCAAATTTAGTTTGAATACATAAAATGCATAAATAGCATATCCTGTTTAATTTCTTAATATATATTTGATTTTTTAATACATTTAATTTCTGTTGATATTAGACAGCCAATTATTCACTCTCAATTACTAACTTTATTTTTGACATGAATAACATTTCCCCTAATCTCAATGGGGACTATTTTGTTAACAATGATTTGTTTTGATCATGGTTTTGCTTCATATGGAGAGCACAGTCATCAATCTATAGTTGTCAGGTGGTGACGTTATATTCACATCATTCTTTATCAGTGACACTGACTGCAGAGAATCTGTGTGCTGTCTCAATATCGGTGAAGAAATGTTGGTTACCATAGTGATAAGAAATTTCCACCCATTCCTCCTGAAGAAGTACTCAAAGCAAGGTATATATATGAAAGGTTAAGAATATTCTTTGTTAGGAGTATTCCAAATTATTTTGTGTCTAAGCTGTGTACTCTCTTTTTCGTCTTGCCATTTAACGCCTATGAATTATATGAAATATGTGGATCGTACCCCCTCCAAATTAAAAATGTTGAATATATGAGAATTGACTGCATCGCAATATTAATAGCAGGTAGCTTTTATTAGTTCCCATTCGGACGAAGTCAAAAAACTATTAATTTGGGTTCCGTCCATCTGTGTGTCTGACCAGAGCCATTTCTCTGATATCCTTTGACAAATCTTGTTCAAACTTGGCATACAGACAATGTATGATGACTTACATATGCACGCCCATTTTCGCTATGATTTGGTAGCCATTTTGTCCCTCAAATTTGCTAAATTCTGATATTTAAACGAGGCTGGGACTGTTTCTCGGAGCTGAATAGGGTGATTTCAATGACACTTTGTATGGTGATCAAATTGCATATTGGGTTCGAGATTCGGTTCAAGATGGCCGACTGGCGGCCATTTAGTTTTTTTTCGTTTTTGTGCTGATTCCTCTATAAGATATAGCCTGATTCAGCTCAGAGTTTGTACTTAGTACTATACTTCAAGATAAAACAACACCATGTTTTGTTTTGAGATTTGACAAATTTGTTTAATATCTTGAAATCAGTCTGTTTCTCGGATCTCAACAAGGTGATTTCAATCAAACTTTGTATGGTGATCATGCATATTGGGTTATAGGTGCATGTCACTTTTTTCGATAATCGGTCCAAAATGGCCGACTGGCGGCCATTTTTTTTTTCCATTTTCGTGCTGATTCTTTTATAAGATATGGCCTGATTCAGTTCAAAATTTGTACGTGTACATATACATGTACATACATTTGTACTATACTTCAAGATAACACAAACCATGTTTTGTTTTGAGATTTGATCAAATTTGTAGAAATGGCGGCCATTTTGTTTCTCAGGGCTGAATAGGGGGATTTTAATCAAACTTTGTATGGTGATCACGCATATTGGGTTACACTTATACGTCATATTTTTTTCAAAATTTGGACCAAAATGGCCGACTGGCGGTCATTTTGTTTTTAACGTTTTTTGTGCCGATTCCTCTGAAAGATATGGCCTGATTCACTTGAAAGTTTGTACATAGGTACATGTAGTATACTGCAAGGTAACACAACAACATGTTTTGTTTTGAGATTTGATCACATTTGTCATTTTTGGCAAAAAAATATGGCGATATGGCCTGATTCAGTTCAAAGTTGAATAGGGCATTTCCAATCAAACTTTGTATGATGACCTTACATATTAGGTTATGGTGCAAGCCATATTTCTTTTGGAGATACTTGAACAACAATACCCAACTGACTGCGTTTTTCTTTCATGCTATTTCCTCTGTAAGATATAGTCCAATTCAGTTCAAAGTTTCCACGTAGGTACTATACTGATAGTAACACAATCTATAATCTGTGTTAGTGTTAAAAAAACATTGATCGTTCATTTCTACATGTCCTGAACATTTACTTTGACTACAGCTAATACCGGTACTTAACAGGGACTATGCATTATCAATGCTTGTTATTTTTCATTCTGGGTTACTCACTGAAAGAGCTATAGCATACAAAAAATTGTCAAAACCATACATACATGTATGCAGCAAGTACATGTAATTTCCAGTAATGTTACATTATAATGATGTTCAAATCAGTCCTGTATTTATTTTTGGCAGAATTCAATGAGATAAATATGTTTTTTGTGATTGAATACAATTACTTCCATGTCAAATCTGAGATAATTGTGCTGTGCTGTGTCGTGTTAATTTTGTGATGTCAAGTTCTCCAGAACTAATGTAACAATATTTATTTAAAAAAGTCAGCTGTTAGTGTGAAGATGTTGTCCCTATACATATGTGATACAAATTTATCAATGAAGCTAATGAATATATATTATTAGTCCTTTGGACCAACGCTTTCACAATCTGTAGGCCGTGTGCCGTAGGCCATGTGCCGTAGGCCGTGTGCTGGAGACAAATATATCTCAAAAACCCTTCAGTCTATTTTTCTGAAACTTGGCATTATGATAGCTTGTCTGAATATCTCCAGGGCATTTTTTCTTATTTGGCTTGAATCATTTTAAAAATTACTTTTTGGCCCCAAAACCCCCCAAAATCAGGCTTTTCTAGTGTAGGTAATCTCTGTCCAATTAACATACATGGTGAGTGGCACAATTTGCATAGTAAACATTTTGTGTTATTTTTTCTGATACACACTTCTCTTATCAAATTGTAGTTTCATAATACAGAATGTATATTATTTGATGTGTTCATGTATGTTGTGATGGTTTATCGTACAAATTATTCGTTTATTGATAGATTAAATAGTACTAATTTGAATTTATCACGCATGCGCAGATACGCATAAAACGACCATTGGACGATATGTCAGTGTGATTCGATGTCTCAAATTTCGCTATGAAAATTACAGTATAATAATTGTTTTGATAGAATACAATGCGTGATGTGTATTTGTTATTACATGGGCGCTGTCTTAATAAAGTAGTGTGTGTTATTGGACGAATTGAACACTTGCTGCGCTGTTTTGCTGTCACTGAGAAAATATTAAACCGGTGCTGATAGTGCAACATTGCACTGAGTACCGTCGCATCGCCTGAGCGTGGATGGTCTGTGCAAATGCACATGAAATCGTAATGTGGTCAATCATTTCAGTCGGTAAAGGGAATCAAACACAAACCTCAAAAGGGATCTGAGCGCAAACATATTATTCAACATCATCAGAAGATACTGACATGTTTTTAAGGAGTTTCACTTAGAGAATATTAAACCGGTACTAACAGTATGAAATTGTACAGCCCTGTGTAAATGCCTGTTGCTCCGGCCGCTAAAAACTGTAGGGTGCTGTAAACATGGCTAGATATTTCACTGAGAGTACCGTTCGCTTCACCTGAGCGTAGGTGGTCTGTGCATGGAGTTTTTTTAGTTCCATGGTCTGTGCGAAGCACACAAAATCGTAATGCGGTCAATCAGTCAGTGGGTAAATGGAATCAAACACAAAAATATTATTCAACATCATCGGTAGGTACTGACATTGTTTTCTTGGCCCCGTGAACCATAAAACACAATCAAAACGCGACTTGATGTTGTTAACTTGTCGTTTTCAAATTAAACATTTTGAAGAAAAAATCGAACTCGACGATAGCATTATGTTGATATATATCCAAAACTCGTAAAGACTAATATACTTTTATTAAATAATGCCAGGAAGGGGGAAATTTCATTTCTTTTCAAAAAACAGCACCGTCCAGTCAGCTTTCATCGCATGTGATGTCATGACAGACAACTCACTGAACTTCTGAAGTACACGAAACGTGATTGGTCATTTTTTGACATGATTGGTTATGACCCGAAAGTAGTTCACTCTCGCTCAACTTTCCTGGTAAGTAGCGTGAATTTATCGTTGCCTCTGCCATTTTAATAGTGTTTCGTTTTATTATGGAGTCCAATTATGAATATTTGTGATCAAACGACTTTTGTTAATACTTTTCTGATAATTAATGTTGTTAATATCTATTCTGAGTAATCCTGTAATTTAGCGATTTGGACCCTTCACTGTTCACAGATGTAATCTGCATGTCATGTTGCTAGTGTGGATGATTTGCATATGCAACTTAATAGCTAAATTACATATTGTTTTGATAGTGGACGAATGCCTGGTCTGTCTATGCCAGTATTTTATTTGTGCAATCATTATTTTTACCTTGCCCGTGCCATCAAAGATGGAAGGGAAAGGTATATTAAGGGAAAAATTTTGTCCGGCGTTGTCCTGTATGAAAATATCATGCAAAAATTGAGAAAATCTGATAAAATATTTTGACTGTTTCTACTTGACTGATCACTGGTGATACACATCAAAGGCCACTGACTGGACACCAACTAACTATTTAAGTTGATTTGCATACAAAGCAGAGCTTGCAACATGATAGCTATTCATAAAGGGTGTTTTTTTTTTACTTTTCATATAATACAGTAGTCACACAATGAGGCAGTTCATATTTGTCTCAGTAAATCATTAATTTTTGACAGACACCTGTACAAAATACTTGGACAAAAGCCAGCTAAAATTTTCTGTTATCTTGCATGTTTTATGAATCTATTCACATCTAAATGCAGCACTTTTTTTTTGCAATGAGACATTTGTTTTTATACTAAAATATCTGAATTACTTTGAATAAATAATAATAACTTTATTACACTACTAAAAAACCTTCAGAGGGTTTTTGTATGGTAAGGAACATAAATACATACAATACATAAGAGATAAAAATAAAATGTTAGTAAAATAAAATAAAAAAAAAAAAAAAAAAAAAAAATAAATTAATTACTTTCTGTGGTTTTAAAAATTTTGCTCTTTAAGTATTTTGCTAAAGCTATATTATTCTCCATAATCTTTTTAAATATGGAATTCACATCCATTGTGTAAATATTTATTGAACACTTATCAAACAGTTTTTTTCTTTGTTCTATATAGCCAGTACAAAATAGCAGGAAATGTTTTTCATCTCCTAATGCTTTAGTGTTACATTTATTACAGTGTCTATTTTCTAATTCTATTTTGGGCTTTGTTCTTCTACCTAATTCTATTTCTAAGTTGTGGTCACTCAGACGGAATTTTGAAAGCATTTTCCTGAGGCTGAAATTTGAAATGTTTTGCAAATAATTTTCCATATTATAGCTTACTTTGAATAGTTTGTATGTTCTCAGTTTTGTTCCCCTATTTTCATTGGTTTCACTGAAATTTAGTTTTTCTCTCCATCTTTGAATATAAAACTCAGATAGTCTGAGTTTTACTTTTTTTAGTATTTGATTCCAATTTTCCATATTGTGATCATTTTTTATTTTAATTAGATCATGTCCCAGTGTAGCATTAATAGTCCTTACCCAGTTTGAATTAATTTTTATCATTTCATCCAGGGCTAATTTTAAAATGTGATTATCTGGCAGACTATATAGTCTATGGCAGTATTTAATTTGAGCCAAATTAATTTTTAATTTTACTGGTAACCTACCAAGTTCTGCTTTCAAACCACTAATTGGCGTCATTTTACTCACTCCTAGGATAAACCTGTAAAAATGACTGCAAACTTGCTCTAAACTGTTACTGTCAGTTGTGATTTCATTGACCCAGATTTCTGCACCATACATGAGTATAGGTGAAATTAATTGGTCGAAAATTTTCAAACTAAGTGCTGGTGAGATTATTTTGTGGTTTAAGACTGTTTGTCTGATGCTGAAAAGAGCCTTCATTGATTTATTTTTTAACATAGATAAGTTTGTTTTAAATTTCCCATTTGGAGTAAATATTGCCCCTAAATAGCAAAACTCGCTAACAGCTGTTATGTCTTGGTTGTTGATTTTAAAATTCATGTTTTTAATCAGTCTGTTGCTGCATTTAAATACCATGACTTTAGTTTTCTTTACGTTTACTTCTAAATTCCAATTTATACAATAGTCATTTAATTTGTTCAGACAGCTTTGTAGGCCGTCTTCCGTTTCTGAAATAAGTGCAAGGTCATCTGCATATTGGATGCAATTTATAGGTTTCTCGCCCATTATAACTGGTTTATCAATTTGATCCCCAAATAATTCTGGCAGATCGTTCAGAAAAATGTTAAATAAAGTTGGTGATAAATTGCAGCCTTGCTTAACTCCACAGGTAGACTGAAATCCATCAGTTATACCCTCTGACAATTTAATTTTATATTTAATATCCTTATACATAGATTTTATTATTTCATAAAAGTTCCCCGTGATACCACTGTTTTGTAACTTCAGAAAGAGTGCATCCCTCCAGATGCTGTCGAAAGCCTTTCTAAAGTCAACAAAACATGTGTATAACCGTTTTCCAAATAAAGCTGGAAATTATGTCCTTTAAAATAATTAAACAAATAAGGCAAATGTTTTTGTAAGATATTTACATCTTTTAAGGACATTCGGTAGGCCGATTCCCCACTGTTGGTTCAACCCCAAAACTTGTTTGTATTCAAAATTAATTATGACAATGCATATTTATATTGAATCAAACTATGATAAAGGGAATTATATTATATAACAAAGGGCAAGGTCACCAGAGTTCAACTATATTTATTCAAATTGGATATCTACCCTGTTCTTCCCTGACACAAATGGATTTGGTAGTCACATGGGGCAAGTGTTCCCTCTAAGCCTCATGTGCACACAACTTGCTCAGTGAGATGACCATGTTGTTCAGTGAAATTCATCCATTTGAGCAACTTTTCCATAAATTTCATTATGTAGTAAAAATGTACACTTCAAGAAGGTTTTCAAGTATAAATTGCTGAAGTTGCTCAGTGCCAAATTTGTTTAGAGGGAACATGATGATGGGGCAGTGTTTTTAATCAAACAGTTTACTTTTTGCCTCTGTCAATGAAATTGAGCAAGCAGAGTTAGTCATATCAATATTGCTGTTTTGCACTCATTATTAAAGTTTAATAAAATTTGTTTGTGCCCCAAATTAATACTTTCACATTCTCCAAACCAACATGTCAGTATTTATTAAATTGTATATGCATGCACTTTGCTCATGTCCTGTCAAAATCTTGATTTTATTTTGATGGAAGCTTATAGTATCTTCAGATCAGGCTTTGAAAATTCACTTGCCCTGATAAAATCCTTGTTCTATTACAGTGAACCAGTCTTGTTACAGTATTCCACTGACAATATACCAGCAGAGCTCAGTCCACCATCAGGGCACTTAATTGTTTTTACTGTAAAATGTTAATTGCTTCTGTAAAATGTTTTCACAATTTGTCAAGTCCTGTAGTTATGTATACAGTAAAAGCCCTGCCTGTCTATGCTTCTAATGGTTACTATTTGTGCCATTTTATTTAATCATCATAAGTTCTTTATGTATTATATACCTTCACAGTATCAAAATGGCAAGAAAGAAGATGTGTTGTATTGCCAGAGCAACTGCTCTGGCCAAGGTAGCCATCCTGCCTTGTACTTTGTTAAAAAAGTTGAGTTGAATAAATGTATTGTAATTTAGAAAAGTTAATAAATATTTTAATGTTTAAATCAGTTGTCATTTTTGGCTCCAGTTGTGCTCTGCACAAAGGGGAGCTTATGTCAGCAATGTGCACAAAATGAGCGCTCGGTCTGTCTGTGTGGGAAACTTGTTCAAATGATATCTCTAGAAGCGATCATCATATGCAGATGAAACAAGTCTGATATTATGGAACATGCAAATTCTGATAAGATTTTGGTAAAACCATGCATAATTAATGAGGTAAATTTGCATAAAGAATATTCTGGGTCCTCTACTATCCCAAGAACCTGAGTGGCACTTTGGCTAACATGTTCACCTCCATCAGTGACTTGAGGTTTCGTCTCCCACAGCCCACTGTTCACTCAAAGTTTCCTGGCCCATACTAACAAAACAACTGCTCTGATGTATCAATTACCAGACCCATGTTCTACTTAATTCCAAAGGACTTCGGTGCCCCTGGGCCCCATGTTATATATATTCAGTCTGTAATTTGTCAATTAGCCTTTGTGTAAACAACAAGTAAAATGAATGTCCTAGGTGGTAGAGAACATGCATGTATTGTTACCTAAATTGATGTTTAGATAATTACTGAAATCATTACTACAACTATTACTATTGCCTCAGAAACTTGCTGTTATTATTCTCATTATATTTTCTTTAGACATTCCCAGTAACGTTGAAGTAGGAATATTCCTTCCACCATCTTCCCATCTACTGATGAAGATGAAACCATCGTTTGATACAACTGTCATCTCCATAGCAACAGATAATTGGAAAATATTGGCCTTGATGAACAAGTATCTTCACCAGTTAGAGAGAAAGCATGCATCATAAAACTTTTCAAGGTTTAGCTGTAAGGGAATACCTGGACGTACTCCGGAATGTTGCTTTACAAGAAATACTTGCTGTTATTATACATCCGTTACAGCATGCCATATTTTGTGGCATTGCATTGCAGTATCTGTATCCTACCTAGGAAATGTGAATTCCAAATTTTCTATGATTACACTCTATTTTATCTTTATACCCAACCATATGTTTACAATTCAAACCTGTATAGTTATCACCCAATGAAATTGTCATATGATAGACAGGTAGTGTTTATTTGGAGATTGATTTCAATTTTGTTCTAATTTGGTATCTGTCTATCTGTCTGTCTATCTGTCTGTCTGTCTATCTGTCTGTCTGTCTGTGCGTGCGTGCGTGCGTGCCTTCTCAAAAACCGCCAAACCGTTTGACTCGATTTTTGGTGTGTGGATGCCTTGATGAGTGTAGATGGTAATTTGTTCATGAGAAGTCGATCTGCTAAAAATTATGCAAATTACCCCCCAAAACTCTAGGATTTCTTCTATGCTCCGATGATACTAAGTGGTCTACAGTGCTGATATTGATAGTGCATGTGCCTTGGGTTGTCCTCTATCAGTTTTGTTAATTTGGTAAGGAAATTTTCAATTTCCAAATTTTGGCGCATATTTTAAAATGGTCATTTTGGGTCAAAAATTATATTTTCGACTTCTTCTTCAAAACCGGTAGCCTGAATGCTTTGATACTTGGTGTGTATGTGCCTTGTGTTGACATCTACTAGATTTGTTCATTGCATGGTCATATCTTTAATTCTCTAATTTTGGCAAATATTTTTGTAATTTTTGGTTAAAATTGAAATTTCAACTAACCACTATTTTCAATGCTTTGGTGTTTAATAGGCATACATGTGTTTATTATTCCATTGACAACTTTGTGTGGTTGTTTGGCGATATTTCATTTAAAAGTACAAATTTAAACAAAAAGTTGTGGCATTCTCCCTGCCAGAGTTTTATTTCTCCCTCAAGCTTATTCCGCCACGATAAAAAAAATGTAAACAATGCATGTGCCGTCACTGAGCCCCAACGTTCGGTCTGGCGAAATCAGCTTGCGATGTCAGTGTGTTTTCAATGAGTCGCACATGAATATTTCAACAAAACTTGGTATATACATGTATTACGAATTCAGATAATTGCAAATATCATGTTATGTTATTCTCTCAACACGCTGGAGTTCTTTTTAAGTTCTCTTTGATTATAATTTTATTGAATATTTCTGTTTTTTTCGTAAAAAAATCCACTTTTAGCATTATGTTTTATTGTCTCACTCACTGCCTTTTGGGGTATTTGTCATATACAGCACTAATCTTTTGTACAATAGCCGTTGAGCAACAGGCCATTGGCCTATTTTTACATTTGGTACAAAGGCAAGACATGTTTTCTTCAGCCATGTTGATTTCATTATAATGTGTCCTTAACCATTTTAGTTCAAAGTAGGTACATCGACAAGCCATAATGGTATTCATATACACATGGTACTGATGTAGATCATTTATTGTTTGTGAGTCAGCTCTCCACACCACCAAGTGCCGTTGTTCATACATCATTCATACACTTGCGTACATTCAAAATAGATCAATAACTTTGTAGTATTCTAGCATTTTATTGTAAATCAGATGTACAAGCAGCTAATACAGAAGTTCATTGGAATAAAATGTATTAATTTAATATTAAAAAAATATTTTAAGGGGAATTAAATAACATTTAAATGTACAAGAATAGTACAGTATGTACTTAAAACTGTGGAGACATTAAAAATATAACAGTGTTTCAGGTAATATGTCATTATTTCAAAATGTTTGTGTTATGGAATATTCAAAATGTTGAAGGCTGTCCACCAAATAGCCAGTAACAGGATCCTCGGCCAGTAAATAATATATTATTAGCCTATGAAGTGGCTTAAAAGGAAACATACAAGTCAAATTAGGTAAAACCTCAGGTAATGACATGATTTTAAATGAAATGTTAAAACCTGGTGCACCATATCTCATTAATTCAATTGCCAAAATATTTAGTTTAGTTTTAAAGTCAGACAAATTTTCTGCATTATGGAACTGCAGTTTAATTAGCCCTATTTTTAAATCAGGAGACTGAACAGATTGCAATAATTATAGAGGCATTGCCATCTATAAAATCTATAAAAAATAGACACTATAGCATAAAAATGAATAGGGGAATTACCCCATACTTTTATTCTAATAGAGGTATGAAGCAAGTCTGCAACTTAAGTATCCAGTTGTTTAATATTTTAACTTTATTTTATATGCAGATCTTCTGTTGATATCTACTAGTCATGATGGTCTACAGAAGGGCATTGATGCCATTAAAAATTACTGCCAGAAATGAAAAGGTTAACATAAACAAATCTAAAATTATAGTTTTTAACAGCACTGGTAAAAACCTTGAAGACAAATTTCAATTCTACATTAATGGAACACAACTCTAATGTGTGAATTTTTATAACTACCTTGGCATCACTTTTCAATCAAATGGGAATGTATAAAATGCTTTGGGATTCAAATAAATGCTATTCAGTGATTCTAGCCTGTAAACTGTTTGATTCTGTTATTAACCAGTTATTCTTTATGGGTCAGAGGTTTGGGGTAGTTTTCTGACTAATCTATTTAGTGGAACTGGCAGTAGCAAATCAGAGATTGATAACACTGTTTTTGTATCAAAGCTATTCTCTGACAAAATATTACCAGAAAAACTTCATATAAAGTTTTGTAAGAGAGTTTTGGGAGTACACAGGAAGGCATCAAATATTGCTTGTAGAGGTGAACTAGGTTGTTTCCCACTTGTGATTGATGTTTGTACTACTGTTGTACAATTTTATCAAAGGTTGTCATGTAAGAAAACAAACAACATAATTATCGAAGCTGCTTTTAAAGAAAGTAGTGGGTTCAAATACGATCCTTGGTATAAATTTGTCCAAAAACTTCTACAAATTACAAATATGACAAACACAGATACTAATCAGGCAAATTTGTGCAATCTGTTTAAAAAAAAGGTTAAACCAAATTTACTCAACAAATGAGGAAAGTCAGTTGAACAAAACTGGTCATAATAAACTAAGTACTTATAAAACATTCAAAAATAATTATGAATTTTAAAATTAAAGCTGCAAGCATCGTCACAGGGGCCCAAGCTATCAGATAAAATCCGTAATTAAAGCAGTCACCGAATTGCCATTAAAGTATTTTGAATGAGGTTGGCCTACCGATGGCTCCTTCTGTTTACCTGGTTTGGTTATCGAGATATGGTTTGTAGAATATACAAGGAGCCATGTGCTTATGCATATTAATGAGGTTACATAATCATAAATGATATTCTCTTATGTCAGTTACATCTTTTCTTCGATGCCTTCATGGCACTGGTTTCATGTTTCGTTCTGCAACAGTGTTTCAGATAAGACACTTATGCATATTAATGAGATCACCTGACCATATATGGTCATCTGTTATTTTAGCCAAATCTCTTGTTTAACATCATCATAATAACACAGGTTTCATCTTCCTACCTGCAACAGTGCTTGAGATATATATCAGTTATGCATGTTAATAGGTTAAAAGCCCCCCACCCCTTAGGCGCCCATCGACAAAACCCATCCACGTGCTATTTGGTTGAAAGTATGCATCTCAAGAGTAGAATGCACGTATACAATTTTAGCCAAATCGGACTAATACAACACATGTTATTGCACAAGATCTGTTTTCATAAAATCCAAGATGGCGGCCAAAGCATGTGACTTATCGAAAATATATTATTTTTTTTCATATGAAGCTATGTCCAGACATGTTATATTCAAAATCAACAGTTCATTGGTTAAATCACCTCTGAGAAACAAATGCCCAAACTTGTGGTCAATTTAGCCTCAAATCCAAGATGGCGGCCAAACCAGGTGACTGATCTGAAATCTTTTTTAGGTTTCTGAAAGAGTTTGATCTAGAGATACCATGCAGCAATATTGAAGATAATCCATCAAGTGTGGCATGAGTAAAAAAAGTACTTCCTGTTTAGAAGAAACCCAAAATGGCGGCCAAACCATGTGATCAATTGAAATTGTATTATTTTTCTCATATGCAGCGATGACCAGGCATATAACACACCAAGCATCCCGGTGATTGCTTGAATCACCTCTGAGAAACAAATGCTCAAATTTTTGATCAATTTTGCCAAAAATCCAAGATGGCGGCCAAACCACGTGACTGATCTAAAATATCTGTTAGGTTTCTGAAAGACTTCAATATAGAGATGCCAGGTAGCAGTCTAGAAGATAATCACATAAGTGTGGCATGAGTAAAAAACTACTTCCTGTTTAGAAGAAACCCAAAATAGCGGCCAAACCACGTGACCAATCATAATAAATAGTTCAAACCTAAATCTGCTTCATATGTAGAAGCTAAGTACTAAACATGAGAGCATTTTTACTCTGCGGTTCTGAAGAAGAAGATTTTTAAGTGTTTATTGTCGTTTTCAGGAAAAACTAAATGGCAGGAAAAGTCAAGTGACCGCTAAAGTTTTTATTAAAGATGACTATTACACATGAGTTGTAATACATACCATAACAAAATCCAGACGCCTAGACCCTCAAAAAGTGGTCAAACAACCACTTCCGGTTATTTCAATCCAATATGGCTGCCAAACTAATTGACCAATCAAAATTCTGAAAGCATGTTGCGCCAGATCACATTAGGGACTATCAGTATAAACCATTATCAGACCATTCATTTTAGAATGCTCATTTATTAACAACTTTACAAGTTGAGACAATTAAATACACTATAATCTGGTTTGCTCTAAAAGTTATGATTTAAAATTTGTGGGGGAAAACTGCCACAAACAGTATAGGATCTTTAAATCTCACCAGATAGACTGTAGATACATCAAGCAGTAGACGGTATACCAGTGTGCAATGTTCTAATGGTGAACACGCATTTATTCAGTTGTACAGCAATGAGATAGAGCTAGTTGAAAACTACATACGCTAGGACGATTTGGAACAATGTATCACTTGGAGTACAAAGGATGAAGTCTGTCTTTATTAACACTCTTTGTCAATTTAAAGACAAGGGTGGATTCACACCTTAGAATTTTAATCCTTGGCGTCAATTAATATGATTGGTTGTTTTAATTGAGCCAATCAGGGAGAATACATTTATGTAAATTGATAGAAATGGCTGAATACAGGCCAAAGTGTGTTTCTTTGCGTCACGAAAACAGCATAAATCTATAGGAAATTTGCCTACTACTACGCAATCTTGATAACATAACTAAAGATAATAAATACTGATAATTACATACAACAATGAAATAAATCCGATAAAAAGAAGTGAAGTTATGGTTAAATAACATGAAAAATATATGTATCCACATGGTAATAATGATAAAATTATACAGCATTTACAGCATAATACATAGTGTGTCACTCATATTTACAATTTTGAGTATATATACATAAATGAGTATTACAGTAAAAATTTATTTAAAATTACATTAAAAATCACTTTCATTCATCTGAAATATACAGTTGACCATTTTCTGCTACAGCGATGGCTTCGCTAATACTCCATATTTTGTTAAAATTCTTTACTCCATATTCTGTGCTACTGTAGAAGTAGTATTCTCCATGGATTCTTGAGCGCAGTCTTGCCTTGAATACTTGCACAACATCAGTAGGTGTATCGTCGTTGAGGGCGTTATGACGTGTGATTTGAATGGCCAGTTTGGCTGATATCAAAATATAGTTAAACAATGCTGAAGCCTTTTTCTGGACTCCCCCAAAGGACGGTGGACCCAGAATAAACCACCAATGTGGAAGAATAAAGTCATCATTGATTAGTTTGTGACCTATTCTTCCAATAAGCTCAAACAAAGATGGAAGACGAGGGCATTGGAAAAATATATGCACGAGATCATCTTCTTCATGACGAAAAACACACTCAGAATTGGGGCGATAGCGGGCAGCATGCAGGAAACAGCCAGTTGCATATGCACCATGCAAAATTCGCCATTGGAGATCTCCCTCTCTTTTAGTAGTAGGAGGTAAGTAGCAATATTTGTAGACTGGCCTAATTGTATCAGGGAGAGAGAGTAAATCCCGCCAAACTGTATCAACATAATTGGTTGCATACATTTGTGACAGTATAAGGAACCTATAGATGGAGCCCTTTTCAATTTTGTACAAAGGACAGTTTAAAATTGTTTCATCCTTTTCAAAAACTATTTCCAATGAATACTGCCATGTCTGTAATTGTGCAGGATTACCACTTGCAAGAAGTGTGTTGACTTTTTCCCACAAGTGGCAGTGGAATTGACTGGTGTAATATGGAGAAAGCTTTTTCTAGAACGCGCAGAGAATAAATAGGCACCTTTTCATTGATTTCTGTTATATTGAACCAGCGTTTCTCGGCTAAGTTGACTAGATCACCAATGGTGGATATGCCTGCCACCCTCTACAAAATGTGTGAGAATGAAAAGCTCTTTGCGAACAGAGTGTAACACTAAATTATTGTTAAATAGAGGTTCATTCAAAATAGATTCAACTGAAGAAGGTTTATCCTTTCTGAGTGTCTTGTTTGCAGACCAGATCACAATAAGCTCACGATAGAAATCTTGGTTGCTGTACAAACAAGTTGAAGTCAGATTTATAACAAAGAGTTGTTTATCATAGTTGAAATCATTGGTTTCTTGCAGAAAATGTTTTTTGAAGGCAAAACATGGGTGATCTGAGTGAGAGTACAGGTACATTTGAATATATTGGAGGCGAAATGCCCTCACACGACTTGTGATGTGAACCAATTCTTGTCCACCATATTTTAGTGGCGCATATACCAATGTCTCTGATTTCCAGTGCCGCCCTTTCCATAGGAAGTTAAGAAAAAGCGTTTCAATCTCTTTGATAACATGGAGTTAAAGACTGAAGCAGAAGAGACGATGGAAAAGTTTTGTTGCTGCCAGTTGATTTACTATGATGACGCGTCCTTGATAGGAGATTGCACGTGCATAGCGGCTCCACCATTCTAGTTTAGATTTCACTATTCTCACTGCTTCATCCCAGTTTTGGTTATTGTAAGCTGTGGTGCTTCCAATATATACATTGGCGCATCGATGTGATTATCCATAATTAACACGTGCATTGCTAGCTTTTTCATAAACTTCCAGCCAGTAAGACAGTTTCTGAAAGTCCTCATTTCTGGTTATGAAGAAATTTATGTCATCAGCATACGCAGATAGCAGGCATGTACGCTTTGCATATTTAGGAATTAACATACCCTTTATATGACTTTTCGTACGAATCTTATGAAGCAATGGCTCAATTACAATGGAATACAGTTGACCAGATAGGGCACACCCTTGCCTAATTCCACGTAGAAAAGGTACAGGGGCAGTTAAAGCGTTATTTCTTCGTATTAAACTTTGTGTATCAGTGTAAATTAGTTTAATGCATGAGATAAAGTTCTCACCAAAGCCAAAAGCATTTAATGCGTTGTACAAATAGTTACGATGAACCCTATCGAAGTCTTTTTCTTGGTCGAGAGCTACAATACCTAATGGAATGCTGGACTGATTGGCGTAGAAGACAGAATCGCGCATCGAGTTGATGTTATTCCTCAGCTCCTGAGAGCGAGGTTATTTGTAGATATGTTGGTGATCGCCGCTGTGTCTGCGGAAGTACTATGGGAGATTGCATGATGGGAGTGAAAAGTCTTTTGATCAGTAGGATAACCTAATGATGTCATGCAAAAGTTGTACCCCTGATAGAAATGTCTTATTTGAAATGGCAAAAACCAAAATTTGTCACCAAAGACTCAATTCATAGCCTTGCTAAACAACAGTGGTCTAACACTCCCTGTAGCAAGGTGCCTAAAGAAGTGTTTTATAATAAGACAGCAACCCCAGTGACATTTTTGTTCACAGTTAAGTTTAGCATTTTTTCTATCTTTTTATTGTATAATAATTTATTTAGTCTTAATATTTTCTTTCTTTGTTACAGTAATGTATTAGCTTAGTTTTGTGTATGTTTGTATTTTATATTATTTATTTAATTTTGTTAACCTTTTATTCTTTCTTAAGGATTTATAGCCATTGCCAATCCCTCCGGGGAATGTGTAGGTGTTAATAAAATTAATATTATTTAATTAATGACCCCGCACATTATTGATTGGCCTTGGCTAGTTGACACGGTTTTTAAATGGGCGACTAGATGTATTCGCCGTGACTCAAGACTTTTCATTCGGGTTAATACAACGCTTACATGTTACTGTCAGGAAGGTTTAATGTCTTGTTTGTATTTGCACAATGTGAAAGAGGGGTTTATTGTCAAAATGTACTAGTACATGGGTGGTTGTATGCATATTGAACTATACAAAATTTGAATTATGTCACCAAACTGTACGTTTTGACGACTCGTATGCAATTGTAAGATTATATTTCTGATATACTCAAAGTGAATCTCAGCTTTGTGCTTTTTATAAATGTTATGGTTCGGTTAATAATTTCCTGGAAACTGTGCAGAAAATCACAGACTTTCATTATTTTTTGTTCATAGTTTTTCTAAATTTCAATTTTTATTGTTCATAATTATTTACAGCAATAACACTTGTTTTCTGTTGTGAAACCATTTCCAGTTATTATGAATGTGTACATGACAGCTTTCCCCCACATAATAAGACATGTATGCATATGTGCGAGTATGTTTGTTGGATTAATATGCCACTTCTTTATATCCCACAATGTTTGGTAATTCTAACTAACTACTATTTCGCAAATTTGCGTAGCCTTGCTTCTACTCCCATATTGTCCTTAATAGTGAAGGTTCATGCAGATATATTGTAAATTACACAGCGGTAACACTACAATACAATTCCCTTTACATTCCCTTGTATTACATAGCAGTCTTTGAGCTGAGGCAGTTATGGTTCTACAACAATCACCAGTTCTCCTGTCATATATCTGTCTGTGCGGTATTGTGTAACTCTGGTAAACGTGTATTATCTGACCTAGCGCCCTCTTGAGACGCAATGAGAAAGCTTTGGTGAGAACTTTATAATCAGCACAAAGTAAGCTGACGGGTCACCAATTTTTTAATAGTGTATTGTCACTCTTTTTATGAAGAAGGGAAATGACAGCTCTACGACAGGACAGTGGTAGTATGCCTTCATTAATAGATTTTAAAAACACTTCATGTAAATCATGTCCAAGTGTAGACCAAAACGTTTTTGTAGAGCTCTGCAGGAAGTCCATCAATTCCAGGCGTTCTACCATGACTGATTTGTTTCAAAGAATCAGACAATTCATCAAAAGAAAGAGAAGTGTCTATATCAAGCTGCGGTAAATCGCTCAGAATCTCGACCTGTGCCTCATTACAAATTGTGGATAGTGAGAACAAGTGAGCATAAAATTGTCTTGTCAGCTGACACATTTCAACTGTGTTACTTGTAAGTGTATTGTCATGGTTACGAAGTTGAGTGATAGATTTATGTGTGCCTCTATTTTTTTCAAGATCAAAGAAGGAACTACTATCAGAGTCATTAAGTAGACGAAGGCGGGAGCGAATCGACGCACCCTTTGTTTCCTTGTTTACCAAGTGTTCTGACAATACTCTGTATTTACTCCGACGTTGTCAGGAAAGCGTGTCTCAAGTTGTTTTATTTCACGCATGAGTTTTTCCTTTGTGTTCTTGAGTTGAGATGAGCTGTTAGAGGTATATGTTTTTGTTAATTCTTTAATTTTGTATTTACCCAGATCCCACCATTTTTGTATATTGATATAATTATTTTTCATTTTGCGCCACATAACCCAGAATTCGTTAATAATGTCACAATATGTTTCATCGTCGATGAGTGGTATTAAAACACCACAATGGAGACCAGTTATTAACATGTCTTTGAGACAAGACAAAAATTATCAAATCATGATCTGAAGAACTGAAAGGAAGATTGGATTGACACATATGATAATTTTGAAGTTAGTGCTTTATTAACAAACAGTGTCCAGCCTAGAACCACTGTCACCTCTGACCCAAGTGAATACTTTCTTGTTGCCATGGAAATGACGCCAGGCATCGACCAACTTATAGCGATCAAGTATGGTTTGCAGCAAGTTGGCTGACTGTGGATGAGGCTCTCGTGCAATCTATACTTAAATTCAATTATTCATGCAAATTACACAACAAGCATGAAATGCGGTATGCGGTGGTTGCAGCACCCAGGAGAGCCAAAAATTTAGTTATGGTTTCACAAAGTAGAATCAAGGGGCGAAGCTGTATTCGCGTCTTCTAATAGTCAGGGATCTAGACCTAGAAAAGGGCTCAAAATTGAGTTGGACTTGACATGGTCTCCCATACTTTTCATACTACTTTTTTCTACAACTTCAAACATTCAACTTTAAGAAATCAGAGGGCTGCTCAGTATTTGCTCTTGCAAAATTAGCCAAATTAAGCTTGTTAAATGCGACTTGGAATCTCACTTTCTGTACTATAACGTTATAAAATAGACATATAGGGCAAAAGTGTTCTAGTAAAATGTCATTTATATTTAAACTGCAGAGAACCATAATATTTATGGTACCATCTGAAAGCCTATTAAATAAGCTATCCAAATACTGTGATAGTAATTTTATTTGCTGTTGTCTGACACAATTATGACGTCATAATACAAAAACGGGCCTAGAAATACAAATTTTCGTAAGAAGTCTAATAGCTGTACTTGTTTTCTTTTATCTTTTAATTTTTTTGTGCTGAGGAAAAATGTTTTCACATTGAAAATATTAGGATACTGTGCCCCTTATTTGCATAATTAGGTCACAGAAATAAGGCTTTATAAGCAGAACTTCAATCCATACTTTCTTTACTCTAATGCTATAAAGGGATGAATGTCCGCACACTATTTTACATTAGTTAATGATATTTTGATACATTTTGGATGATGCGTAGTCTGTACTAATTTTGTCAGGTTACTTTTGTTAGGTTTCTTATTTTATTTAGGAAAAAACATTTCTCACCTCAAACTGTGATGGCGCTGTTATGACCTTTCACACTGCTTCCATGTTTTAGATGACAGGTAAGTGCAATAAAATTTCTCTAAAATCCGGTTTGCATCTTGCATGTATCTTGCCACAATGTGTTTAGCATGCAATCATGCAGAGATTAAACGTTATTCATCACAATATGTAATGTTGAATGTTAGCATTGATCATTTGGTGATGTATTTTGTGGACGAAAAATATCACATGCTTAATCCTGTGTGCATATCCTGACCTGGAGATAAATATGGTGAAAACAAGTCTGATCAGTTGTAATCTTGGATGCAGTTGCATTTGGTCCATGTACAATGTAGCCAAGGAAAATAGTAATTATACATATAAACATGTTATGTTCATAGCAATATGATTCCACATAACAGAGAGGAACATAAATCATGAAGATCATTTTACCCTGTTGTATACTATAAAAATATAATATAGGTATCGTTAAATATTCTTGGTGCCGGGTGGGGTGGGGTGGGGGCATGGTGTCATATAAATTGTGTTGAGATAGCACAATGTAAAATATGAAGGAATGAACATTTGACATTCTGGGTCAGAGGGGTGTAAGCAGGAATGTCTTATTTGTTGTCATAAACTTAATGGCAATATATTCTCCAGGATACAATGTATCAGATTGTCTACTTCTATGATTTTTTGTCTACTTCTATGACTTGTATTTGTTGAATAACAAGACAATTTTGTTTTTACAGGTGTATTACCTGAACAACAGTTGAATCATGGATGCTCCTTTCGCTATCAGGCAAAAAAGATGTAAACCTGACACTGATTTGATTTGCCAAAGTGAATCAGATCATTACAAAGATTAACTGAAAAGGGTTATCCATCCTTACTCTATGCTATTGAAAACAGAGATGATGAAGTGTCATTTCGACTTATGCCTAACATGAAATCAAAAGATGCGCTATTTGCAAAAGAGATATATTATCATGCAAATTGCAGAAGAAACTATACCAACAAAAAGACTGTAGCTCAAATGATGCGAACAATTCAAAAGACTAAACATGAGTCAAACCAGCCTGGACCCAGTGATGTCCATCCAGCAATTGAAACAAAAACCAGGTCCTCTTCAGACACATCAATAGACTTAAAATTAAACTGCTTCATATGTGGGAAGCGCCGTGACAAGACTGGTACATGGAAACTGAACCTAATTTCTACAGCGGAGAGAAAAAGTGCGGTATGGAAAAAAGCAAATGAGTTGGGTGATGAGAATATGTTGCATAGAATTCGGGGTTTAGTAGGTGGATGCATAGATATGATAGCATATGACTTCAGATATCACCATTCATGTACGAGTATGTATTTGAAAAAAAGATAAGCTAGTTCATTCAGATGAGCACAAGAATATATATGACCGATCTTTCTCGGACCTCATTGCCTCAATTGATCAACCATTGCTTGAAGGCAATATTTATTATGTAAAACCCTACGTGACCAATATCGAAGGCTGCTAGCAGAGTATGGAGGAACAGATGCATTGTCCTACAGATCATCTCGTTTAGTACATCGTCTACAAAATTACTATGCGACCTCAAGTGGTTGTAGAGTGACAATTGTGCCACAGCAAGGAACATCAAGTTTACTGTGCTCATCAGACCTCAATGTTTCGAGATTATTATCTGAAGTTATGAAACTGAAGGACAAATTGGATGAATCAGAATATGCAGAGGAAAGTGGCGATGAGTCTGATGATCCTCCCAACAGAACCAATGAACTGAAGACAATGTCATTTCACGCAGCAAAGCACCTTAGATCTGAATTAAAGCACCTTGCTAAAGCTGAGAAAGAACAAATAAAGACAATTAAGGACCAAAAATCACAACAAACAGCTGCTGAAGATAACTATTCCCAGGTACAATCAACTCCACCACAAAGTGTGACAATATCTGGGGAAAGTTTGCAGGAACGTGCTCAAACTCCCACAGCCAGTCATTTAGAAATGCCAACAATGGATATATCCTATGAAACGGCATCAACACGTGTCACAGACAATTTATATAATCATATAGCATGGCTTTTTACAGATGCAGATGCAGTCATAGTAGAAGATGGGAGGGTCCCCTTAAAACAGCGTCAGCATGAGCAAGTGCTCAATATTGCACAAGACATAATTGTTTCAGTAGCAACTATTCCAACGCCAAAGCAAGTGGGAGCAGCCATACATGTTCTAAAGGAAACAAGGAGTAAGGACACATTAACACTATTCAATAGATTAGGAAATTGCATTAGTTACCAGGACACCCAACGTTACATATCAACTATGGCCACAGTAGCTGAAGAACAAATAGCCGAGGATGGCTTTTTTGTACTGACATATTTAAAACCAGGACAATTCTGTCAATTTGCTATGGACAACTTAGATTTTCAAGAGCACACTAAAGATGGAACCACTCGTCATACCACAACACCTAACATTTATCAGTACCTAGATGAAGGGGAAGAGGTCATTAAGATAGGTGCAGTGCCACTTATAAAAATCCGGAAAGCATCCATTAAAGATACACAATCATTCTATGCCCAACAAAGCAATCTCACTCTCAAGGATAGACGCCAAAGTCGATCACTAGCAGGTATGGATGTACTGGTGCATTATTCAAATGAAACGGACCATCCTTTAGAAAACAGCAACATCATTTGGCAACTATTGCAAATGGGCCCTACCGATATTATGAATGATAGTACCACCACTGCTGACTTCATTCCTCCAACCTGGAGTGTATGTAATGATAGACTTATCTCAAAAGTAACTAAAGCAACTGTGATCAGTTATGGACCAATTTTTCCAGAGTCACCCACCGACCCAGATGTAGTAGAACAATCACTAGCATATTGTAGGAATGTGTCAAACAAATTGGATCAGGAATTCACTGTTATAACTTGTGATCAAGCCATATACGTAATTGCCCTAGCTCTACAAAGAAAACATATCATATTCCACATTGCCACAAACTTCATGGGTGCCATTGTTTTTTTTTTTTTTATGAAGAATAGTGGAATGGAAGATGGTTGATGCTGGAATTTGTCTACGTGGTACAGCGAATAAAATAATGTCAGGGAAAGACTACTATGGTATGCTACGGGCACACAACTTGATTCATTGCTGCAATGTTCCACCTACATTGGGAAGCATTCGAACATTGGCTAATAGAAGAGAATAATGGGCTAGATGAAATTGCTGCTTTATCACACAGTGTACAGCAAGTGTCTGAAGCACTCTCTGATAATGATATAAGACATATATCAAGTGACTGCTTGAATGCCACAACAGAACCATTAGAAGCCGTTAAACAGTTGTTAAATGAGTTCAACAGTTCAAGATGCACATCACCAACTAGTCAACTGTGGCTAATGTACGTGGATATGGTGATGATTTTGAAGCAATACATTCAAGCTGAACGGGCTGGTCTATGGGATATCCATATCTCTGAGACTGAGAATATGCTACCATATCTAGTGGCTGCAGGACACCACAAGTATGTGTCATGTCTCCCCCACTATCTGTCAGCAATGAAGAGCCTATCAATAACTGCACCTGATGTTCAGCAGGCTTTTATGGATGGAAAGTTCACAGTGCGAAGAAAGCAGGATCGGTTCAATGGTGTTTGGACAGACATGGGACTTGAGCAGACATACAACTGTGAGGTAAAAACCAGTCTATTCCATGGAATAACACAAAATAATGCTGCAATAGAAAAATATTTGAGAGCCTTGCTAATGATGACAGCAATTTCCGAAAAGACAAAGCTGATGACACACATGGATCAAGACCATAAAAAACACCATGAAGATTCAGTACAATTATCAAGAAAGGAATACGAGGCTACTAGAAGTGTGTTTCGGGTCATTGATGAAAAGATGATCAATCCTTTCACTTGTGATTCAACTGACTTGATTAACATATCTAATGGAGAGAAAGCTATTTCCTGTGATCTGGTAAAGGCAAAGGAAAGTGGTCTTCAAGCCATAGCTGCAGCACAAGATAAGGGTAGTGACAAAATAGAAATAGTGAAACTGCAGACATTTGCCACAAAGGTTAAGAAAAACGGATGCAGAGAAAGCAAAGAAGATATATGAAGAGGAAAGTTCAGTAATCAGAATTCTGTATTTCGTGCAGGAACTAGATGAAGAAAAGAAGAAAGAGATTCTGAGTTATGAGTGGACCATATATCCAACATCTTTATTTGAACCGGAGGCAAGTCTATCACAAGGTTATGCCATGCGAAAAAGTAATAAAGCTGATTATCTTAATGCTATTAAAGAATACTTAGGTGATACATGGATGCCTGTGAACTACCTGCCCACGTCTGATAAACCAACTGTTTTGGTTGTTGATGCAATGACTTTCGTCCAACGCTACCAACATCTTGGATCTAATACCTTTGGTGAGTTACAGGAAAAATACATAAAGAAATTAATTAGCATGGCCCGGAATTTTGTTACTGTATTAACTTTGTGTGCAATAGATATGATGTACCACCACCAGCAAGTTTGAAAGGTGAAGAAAGAGAAAATAGAGAAAATGCATCCAAGAGCAAGGGCAAAGAATATAAGTCCTGTCACAGTTTCATCAATTAATGATGAGTTACATGTTATGAGTTATACATTACATAATCTATTTATTTAACACTTATAACATTCAAAAATACTCTGATCAGACATCATTTTCTGCAGTTCACACTGTGATATTAATCTGATCAGACGCTAAAGTTCCACTACGTCCAATTTTTGAAAAATCTGTTCAGACATTAGGTTTTATGGTTTACACCAAGCAAGTCAATTGAACAGAATATATCAAATAAATTTGATCGTAAATGTACATGTAAAAGCTGGACTTTACACATTATGTAATGTTCTCAATCCATTTATTTAGTGTTATCTTCAGCAATGAAAAAGGCATGTCTCCACACTTTCTCTGTGATAATATTTCTTAGGAGTCCTTAGGAATTGTTGTTGTATGCACTCGAAATCTTGTTATAGTTACAGTTGCTAATATTTAAAACACGGGAAATTTGTGAAGTCAAACGTTCATCTGTTGAATTTCCGGTTGTGAAATACGTATTTTGACCTTTTACACCTAAACAAACCCAGTGCGCATGTGTGATGACCGTAGTTTCTTAATGCGCATATATTTCATAGTCACATTAAAAAAATGGCGGGGTTGTATCATACTCCGCTAACTCGTTACTTGTGTAAACAATCGCAAACTATCATGGACATCAAAGATGAGCTAGACAATGGCCTTATCAGGATTAATTTGGGTTGAAACAAAAGGAAATAAGCCAATTAAGGGACTTAAGTGGCCACTTGATAGGCGTCGTGGCTCCTTCCGTTAGTACCTTCCATGATCAGAGTAAAGAAAGTATGGATTGAAGTTCTGCTTATAAAGCCTTATTTCTGTGACCTAATTATGCAAATAAGGGCCACAGTATCCTAATATTTTCAATGTGAAAACATTTTTCCTCAGCACAAAAAAATTAAAAGATAAAAGAAAACAAGTACAGCTATTAGACTACTTACGAAAATTTGTATTTCTAGGCCGGTTTTTGTATTATGACGTCATAATTGTGTCAGACAACAGCAAATAAAATTACTATCACAGTATTTGGATAGCTTATTTAATAGGCTTTTCAGATGGTACCATAAATATTATGGTTCTCTACAGTTTAAATATATTTAAATGACATTTTACTAGAACACTTTTGCCCTATATGTCTATTTTATAACGTTATAGTACAGAAAGTGGGATTCCAAGTCGCATTTAACAAGCTTAATTTGGCTAATTTTGCAAGAGCAAATACTGAGCAGCTCTCTGATTTCTTAAAGTTGAATGTTTGAAGTTGTAGAAAAAAGTAGTATGAAAAGTATGGGAGACCATGTCAAGTCCAACTCAATTTTGAGCCCTTTTCTAGGTCTAGATCCCTGACTATTAGAAGACGCGAATACAGCTTCGCCCCTTGATTCTACTTTGTGAAACCATAACTACATTTTTGGCTCTCCTGGGTGCTGCAACCACCGCAATGTTGTGTAATTTGTATGAATAATTGAATTTAAGTATAGATTGCACGAGAGCCTCATCCACAGTTAGCCAACTTGCTGCAAACCATACTTGATTGCTATAAGTTGGTCGATGCCTGGCGTCATTTCCATGGCAACAAGAAAGTATTCACTTGGGTCAGAGGTGACAGTGGTTCTAGGCTGGACACTGTGTTTGTTAATAAAGCACTAACTTCAAAATTATCATATGTGTCAATCCAATCTTCCTTTCAGTTCTCAGATCATGATTTGATAATGTTTGTCTTGTCTCAAAGACATGTTAATAACCGGTCTCCATTGTGGTGTTTTAATACCACTCATCGACGATGAAACATATTGTGACATTATTAACGAATTCTGGGTTATGTGGCGCAAAATGAAAAATAATTATATCAATATACAAAAATGGTGGGATCAGGGTAAATACAAAATTAAAGAATTAACAAAAAAATATACCTCTAACAGCTCATCTCAACTCAAGAACACAAAGGAAAAACTCATGCGTGAAATAAAACAACTTGAGACACGCTTTCCTGACAACGTCTGAGTAAATACAGAGTATTGTCAGAACACTTGGTAAACAAGGAAACAAAGGGTGCGTCGATTCGCTCCCGCCTTTGTCTACTTAATGACTCTGATAGTAGTTTCTTCTTTGATCTTGAAAAAAATAGAGGCACACATAAATCTATCACTCAACTTCGTAACCATGACAATATACTTACAAGTAACACAGTTGAAATGTGTTAGCTGACAAGACAATTTAATGCTCACTTGTTCTCACTATCCACAATTTGTAATGAGGCACAGGTCGAGATTCTGAGCGATTTACCGCAGCTTGATATAGACACTTCTCTTTCTTTTGATGAATTTTCTGATTCTTTGAAACAAATCAGTCATGGTAGAACGCCTGGAATTGACGGACTTCCTTCAAAGCTCTACAACAAGTTTTGGTCTACACTTGGACATGATTTACATGAAGTGTTTTTAAAATCTATTAATGAAGGCATACTACCACTGTCCTGTCGTAGAGCTGTCATTTCCCTTCTTCATAAAAAGAGTGACAATACACTATTAAAAAAATGGTGACCCGTCAGCTTACTTTGTGCTGACTATAAAGTTCTCACCAAAGCTTTCTCATTGCGTCTCAAGAGGGCGCTTGGTCAGATAATACACGTTTACCAGAGTTACACAGACAGATATATGACAAGAGAACTGGTGATGATTGTAGAACCATAACTGCCTCAGCTCAAAGACTGTTATGTAATACAAGGGAATGTAAAGGGAAATGTATTGTAGTGTTACCTCTGTGTAATTTACAATATATCTGCATGAACCTTCACTATTAAGGACAATATGGGAGTAGAAGCAAGGCTACGCAAATTTGCGAAATAGTAGTTAGTTAGAATCACCAAACATTGTGGGATATAAAGAAGTGGCATATTAACCCAAAAAACATACTCGCACATATCCATACATGTCTTATTGTGTGGGGGAAAGCTGGAAATGGTTTCACAACAGAAAACAAGTGTTATTGCTGTAAATAATTATGAACAATAACAATTGAAATTTAGAAAAACTATGAACAAAAAATAATGAAAGTCTGTGATTTTCTGCACAGTTTCCAGGAAATTATTAACCGAACCATAACATTTATAAAAAAGCACAGAGCTGAGATTCACTTTGAGTATATCAGAAATATAATCTTACAATTGCATACGAGTCGTCAAAACGTACAGTTTGGTGACATAATTCAAATTTTATATAGTTCAATATGCATACAACCACCCATGTACTAGTACATTTTGACAATAAACCCCTCTTTCACATTGTGCAAATACAAACAAGACATTAAACCTTCCTGACAGTAACATGTAAGCGTTGTATTAACCCGAATGAAAAGTCTTGAGTCACGGCGAATACATCTAGTCGCCCATTTAAAAACCGTGTCAACTAGCCAAGGCCAATCAATAATGTGTGGGGTCATTAATTAAATAATATTAATTTTATTAACACCTACACATTCCCCGGAGGGATTGGCAATGGCTATAAATCTTTAAGAAAGAATAAAAGGTTAAACAAATTAAATAAATAATATAAAATACAAACATACACAAAACTAAGCTAATACATTACTGTAACAAAGAAAGAAAATATTAAGACTAAATTATTATACAATAAAAAGATAGAAAAAATGCAAAACTTAACTGTGAACAAAAATTGTCACTGGGGTTGCTGTCTTATTTCAAAACACTTCTTTAGGCACCTTGCTACAGGGAGTGTTAGACTACTGTTGTTTAGCAAGGCTATGAATTGTGTCTTTGGTGACAAATTTTGGTTTTTGCCATTTCAAATAAGACATTTCTATCGGGGGTACAACTTTTGCATGACATCATTAGGTGATATTCATCTTCTACTTGATTCTGATCATAAAGGTTACATAATCTATTAGCAAGGGGTATTCCATTGTGTCTGTCAGTCTTAATATTTTGCAGGGTAACAAGGTAGGTTTCAAAAGCAAAATTGTTTTTTAATTCTCTGTATGTTCTTAATTTATTTATATTTCATTTTGGTTTGATTAAATGTTGTTTTGTAATTCACTTTTCCAAGTTGATATAAATGATGTTTGTATATTTTTATTAATTTGACCTAATTGCCTTGTTAGAATTTCATTGTTGTCAACCAGGTTATACTGGTTGATGTTAATCAAAAGGGAGTCTACCATTTACTATTAATTTCTTAATATTAATAATTTACTATTAAACTCAAAAACATCGTAATGTTATTACTTCTACACCAGGCAACACCAATTAAAACCAACATCAATTTAGAATTACTGTGGTCAAGGACATTGACAATTTTTGCTTTTCCATAAAGCAGCAGTTTCCCTTTTTTAATAATCAAAACTACCCTTGATACCCTGGAGAAGTATGTCCATTGTTTCACAACAACGACTGTTCCAAGAGATTTTCGTCTTCTCAATTTCTGAAGATAAACGTCCCAGGGTTGTTTTGTTTACTAGAAGGAAATGTCCTTTGACAGCATTACTTGAATTAATTTCCATTGCACAAAAAGCAGCAAATACTCTTACTGAAGCACAGAATTGGAATGATTTTTTTCCGGCCATTCACGCAAACTGCAAATCAAGAGTTTTACCGCATCCATAGTTGTTGACAGCCGATGGATGATGATGGATGTATTGTGACGTATTTTGACCCCCGGATTCTGACCTTGCATTCTTGCCACATTTACTTTCATACCCGTTAAATTTCCTTTCATTATTTCATCCAGATTCCATGATATTTTATATTTAAAACCAACCTTTATTTCACAGTCACTCAAGTTTTCACTTTTCTAAAATTATCCTACTGATCAAAAGTCTTTTCACTCCCATCATGCAATCTCCCATAGTACTTCCGCAGACACAGCGGCGATCATCAACATATCTACAAATAACCTCGCTCTCAGGAGCTGAGGAATAACATCAACTTGATGCGCGATTCTGTCTTCTACGCCAATCAGTCCAGCATTCCATTAGGTATTGTAGCTCTCGACCAAGAAAAAAGACTTCGATAGGGTTCATCGTGACTATTTGTACAACGCATTAAATGCTTTTGGCTTTGGTGAGAACTTTATCTCAAACATTAAACTAATTTATTATACACTGATACACAAAGTTTAATACGAATAAATAACGCTTTAACTGCCCCTGTACCTTTTCTACGTGGAATTAGGCAAGGGTGTGCCCTATCTGTTCAACTGTATTCCATTGTAATTGAGCCATTGCTTCATAAGATTCTTACGAAAAGTCATATAAAGGGTATGTTAATTCCTAAATATGCAAAGCGTACATGCCTGCTATCTGCGTATGCTGATGACATAAATTTCTTCATAACCAGAAATGAGGACTTTCAGAAACTGTCTTACTGGCTGGAAGTTTATGAAAAAGCTAGCAATGCACGTGTTAATTATGGAAAATCGCATCGATGCGCCAATGTATATATTGGAAACACCACAGCTTACAATAACCAAAACTGGGATGAAGCAGTGAGAATAGTGAAATCTAAACTAGAATGGTGGGGCCGCTATGCACGTGCAATCTCCTATCAAGGACGCGTCATCATAGTAAATCAACTGGCAGCAACAAAACTTTTCCATCGTCTCTTCTGCTTCAGTCTTTAACTCCATGTTATCAAAGAGATTGAAACGCTTTTTCTTAACTTCCTATGGAAAGGGCGGCACTGGAAATCAGAGACATTGGTATATGCGCCACTAAAATATGGTGGACAAGAATTGGTTCACATCACGAGTATGAGGGCATTTCGCCTCCAATATATTCAAATGTACCTGTACTCTCACTCAGATCACCCATGTTTTGCTTTCAAAAAACATTTTCTGCAAGAAACCAATGATTTCAACTATGATAAACAACTCTTTGTTATAAATCTGACTTCAACTTGTTTGTACAGCAACCATGATTTCTATCGTGAGCTTATTGTGACCTGGTCTACAAACAAGACACTCAGAAAGGATAAACCTTCTTCAGTTGAATCTATTTTGAATGAACCTCTTTTTAACAATAATTTAGTGTTACACTCTGTTCGCAATGAGCTTTTCATTCTCACACATTTTGTAGAGGGTGGCAGGCATATCCACCATTGGTGATCTAGTCAACTTAGCCGAGAAACGCTGGTTCAACATAACAGAAATCAATGAAAAGGTGCCTATTTATTCTCTGCGCGTTCTAGAAAAAGCTTTCTCCATATTACACCAGTCAATTCCACTGCCACTTGTGGAAAAAGTCAACACACTTCTTGCAAGTGGTAATCCTGCACAATTACAGACATGGCAGTATTCATTGGAAATAGTTCTTGAAAAGGATGAAACAATTTTAACCTGTCCTTTGTACAAAATTGAAAAGGGCGCCATCTATAGGTTTCTTATACTGTCACAAATGTATGCAACCAATTATGTTGATACAGTTTGGCGGGATTTACTCTCTCTCCCTGATACAATTAGGCCAGTCTACAAATATTGCTACTTACCTCCTACTACTAAAAGAGAGGGAGATCTCCAATGGCGAATTTTGCATGGTGCATATGCAACTGGCTGTTTCCTGCATGCTGCCCGCTATCGCCCCAATTCTGAGTGTGTTTTTCGTCATGAAGAAGATGATCTCGTGCATATATTTTTCCAATGCCCTAGTCTCCCATCTTTATTTGAGCTTATTGGAAGAATAGGTCACAAACTAATCAATGATGACTTTATTCTTCCACATTGGTGGTTTATTCTGGGTCCACCGTTCTTTGGGGGAGCCCAGAAAAAGGCTTTAGCATTGTTTAACTATATTTTGATATCAGCCAAACTGGCCATTCAAATCACACGTCATAACGCCCTCAACGACGATACACCTACTGATGTTGTGCAAGTATTCAAGGCAAGACTGCGCTCAAGAATCCATGGAGAATACTACTTCTACAGTAGCACAGAATATGGAGTAAATAATTTTAACAAAATATGGAGTATTAGCGAAGCCATCGCTGTAGCAGAAAATGGTCAACTGTATATTTCAGATGAATGAAAGTGATTTTTAATGTAATTTTAAATAAATTTTTACTGTAATACTCATTTATGTATATATACTCAAAATTGTAAATATGAGTGAGACCCTATGTATTATGCTGTAAATGCTGTATAATTTTAAATCATAACTTTTAGAGCAAACCAGATTATAGTGTATTTAATTGTCTCAACTTGTAAAGTTGTTAATAAATGAGCATTCTAAAATGAATGGTCTGATAATGGTCTATACTGATAGTCCCTAATGTGATCTGGCGCAACATGCTTTCAGAATTTTGATTGGTCAATTAGTTTGGCAGCCATATTGGATTGAAATAACCGGAAGTGGTTGTTTGACCACTTTTTGAGGGTCTAGGCGTCTGGATTTTGTTATGGTATGTATTACAACTCATGTGTAATAGGATATCTTTAATAAAAACTTTAGCGGTCACTTGACTTTTCCTGCCATTTAGTTTTTCCTGAAAACGACAATAAACACTTAAAAATCTTCTTCTTCAGAACCGCAGAGTAAAATGCTCTCATGTTTAGTACTTAGCTTCTATATATGAAGCAGATTTAGGTTTGAACAATTTATTATGATTGGTCACGTGGTTTGGCCGCTATTTTGGGTTTCTTCTAAACAGGAAGTAGTTTTTTACTCATGCCACACTTATGTGATTATCTTCTAGACTGCTACCTGGCATCTCTATATTGAAGTCTTTCAGAAACCTAACAGATATTTTAGATCAGTCACGTGGTTTGGCCGCCATCTTGGATTTTTGGCAAAATTGATCAAAAATTTGAGCATTTGTTTCTCAGAGGTGATTCAAGCAATCACCGGGATGCTTGGTGTGTTATATGCCTGGACATCGCTGCATATGAGAAAAATAATACAATTTCGATTGATCACATGGTTTGGCCGCCATTTTGGGTTTCTTCTAAACAGGAAGTACTTTTTTTACTCATGCCACACTTGATGGATTATCTTCAATATTGCTGCATGGTATCTCTAGATCAAACTCTTTCAGAAACCTAAAAAAGATTTCAGATCAGTCACCTGGTTTGGCCGCCATCTTGGATTTTAGGCTAAATTGACCACAAGTTTGGGCATTTGTTTCTCAGAGGTGATTTAACCAATGAACTGTTGATTTTGAATATAACATGTCTGGACATAGCTTCATATGAAAAAAAATAATATATTTTCGATAAGTCACATGCTTTGGCCGCCATTTTGGATTTTATGAAAACAGATCTTGTGCAATAACATGTGTTGTATTGGTCCGATTTGACTAAAATTGTATACGTGCATTCTACTCTTGAGATGCATACTTTCAACCAAATAGCACGTGGATGGGTTTTGTCGATGGGCGCCTAAGGGGTGGGGGGCTTTTAACCTCATTAATATGCATAACTGATATATCTCAAGCACTGTTGCAGTTAGGAAGATGAAACCTGTGTTATGACAACGTTGAACAAGAGATTTGAATAAAATAACAGATGACCATATATGGTCAGGTGAACTAATTAATATGCATAACTGTTATATCTCAAGCACTGTTGCAGGTAGGAAGATGAAACCTGTGTTATTATGATGATGTTAAACAAGAGATTTGGCTAAAATAACAGATGACCATATATGGTCAGGTGATCTCATTAATATGCATAAGTGTCTTATCTGAAACACTGTTGCAGAACGAAACATGCAACCAGTGCCATGAAGGCATCGAAGAAAAGATGTAACTGACATAAGAGAATATCATTTATGATTATGTAACCTCATTAATATGCATAAGCACATGGCTCCTTGTATATTCTACAAACCATATCTCGATAACCAAACCAGGTAAACAGAAGGAGCCATCTGTAGGCCAACCTCATTCAAAATACTTTAATGGCAATTCGGTGACTGCTTTAATTACGGATTTTATCTGATAGCTTGGGCCCCTGTGACGATGCTTGCAGCTTTAATTTTAAAATTTATAATTATTTTTGAATGTTTTATAAGTACTTAGTTTATTATGACCAGTTTTGTTCAACTGACTTTCCTCATTTGTTGAGTAAATTTGGTTTAACCTTTTTTAAACAGATTGCACAAATTTGCCTGATTAGTATCTGTGTTTGTCATATTTGTAATTTGTAGAAGTTTTTGGACAAATTTATACCAAGGATCGTATTTGAACCCACTACTTTCTTTAAAAGCAGCTTCGATAATTATGTTGTTTGTTTTCTTACATGACAACCTTTGATAAAATTGTATAACAGTAGTACAAACATCAATCACAAGTGGGAAACGACCTAGTTCACCTCTACAAGCAATATTTGATGCCTTCCTGTGTACTCCCAAAACTCTCTTACAAAACTTTATATGAAGTTTTTCTGGTAATATTTTGTCAGAGAATAGCTTTGATACAAAAACAGTATTATCAATCTCTGATTTGCTACTGCCAGTTCCACTAAATAGATTAGTCAGAAAACTACCCCAAACCTCTGACCCATAAAGAATAACTGGTTAATAACAGAATCAAACAGTTTACAGGCTAGAATCACTAAATGGCATTTATTTGAATCCCAAAGCATTTTATACATTCCCATTTGATTGAAAAGTGATGCCAAGGTAGTTATACAAATTCACACATTAGAGTTGTGTTCCATTAATGTAGAATTGAAATTTGACTTCAAGGTTTTTACCAGTGCTGTTAAAAACTATAATTTTAGATTTGTTTATGTTAACCTTTCATTTTCATTTCTGGCAGTAATTTTGAATGGCATCAATGCCCTTCTGTAGACCATCATGACTAGTAGATATCAACAGAAGATCTGCATATAAAATAAATTGTAGAATACTACAAAGTTATTGATCTATTTCGAATGTATGCAAGTGTATGAATGATGTATGAACAATGGCACTTGGTGGTGTGGAGAGCTGACTCACAAACAATAAATGATCTACATCAGTACCATGTGTATATGAATACCATTATGGCTTGTCGATGTACCTACATTGAACTAAAATGGTTAAGGACACATTATAATGAAATCAACATGGCTGAAGAAAACATGTCTTGCCTTTGTACCAAATGTAAAAATAGGCCAATGGCCTGTTGCTCAACGGCTATTGTACAAAAGATTAGTGCTGTATATGACAAATACCCCAAAAAGGCAGTGAGTGAGACAATAAAACATAATGCTAAAAGTGGATTTGTTTACGAAAAAAACAGAAATATTCAATAAAAATATAATCAAAGAGAACTTAAAAAGAACTCCAGCGTGTTGAATGAATAACATAACATGATATTTGCAATTATCTGAATTCGTAATACATGTATATACCAAGTTTTGTTGAAATATTCATGTGCGACTCATTGAAAACACACTGACATCGCAAGCTGATTTCGCCAGACCGAACGTTGGGGCTTAGTGACGGCACATGCATTGTTTACAATTTTTATCGTGGCGGAATAAGCTTGAGGGAGAAATAAAACTCTGGCGGGGAGAATGCCACAACTTTTTGTTTAAATTTGTACTTTTAAATGAAATATCGCCAAACAACCACACAAAGTTGTCAATGGAATAATAACCACATGTATGCGTATTAAACACCAAAGCATTGAAAATAGTGGTTAGTTGAAATTTCAATTTTAACCAAAAATTACAAAAATATTTGCCAAAATTAGAGAATTAAAGATATGGCCATGCAATGAACAAATCTAGTAGATGTCAACACAAGGTACATACACACCAAGTATCAAAGCATTCAGGCTACCGGTTTTGAAGACGAAGTCGAAAATAGAATTTTGGACCCAAAATGATCATTTTAAAATATGCGCCAAAATTAGGAAATTGAAAATTTCCTTACCAAATTAACAAAACTGATAGAGGACAACCCAAGGCACACGCACTATCAATATCAGCACTGTAGACCACTTAGTGTCATCGGAGCATAGAAGAAATCTTAGAGTTTTGGGGGGCTAATTTGCATAATTTTTAGCAGATCGACTTCTCATGAACAAATTACCATCTACACTCATCAAGGCATCCACACACCAAAAATCGAGTCAAACGGTTTGGCGGTTTTTGAGAAGGCACGCACGCACGCACAGACAGACAGACAGACAGATAGACAGACCGATAGACAGACAGATAGACAGATACCAAATTAGAACAAAATTGAAATCAATCTCCAAATAAACACTACCTGTCTATCATATGACAATTTCATTGGGTGATAACTATACAGGTTTGAATTGTAAACATATGGTTAGGTATAAAGATAAAATACAGTGTAATCAAAGAAAATTTGGAATTCACATTTCCTAGGTAGGATACAGATACTCCAATGCAATGCCACAAAATATGGCATGCTGTAACGGATGTATAATAACAGCAAGTATTTCTTGTAAAGCAACATTCCGGAGTACGTCCAGGTATTCCCTTACAGCTAAACCTTGGGTAGAGCTTCAGAACACATATGAAAAGTTTTATGACGCATGCTTTCTCTCTAACTGGTGAAGATACTTGTTCATCAAGGCCAATATTTTCCAATTATCTGTTGCTATGGAGATGACAGTTGTATCAAAAGATGGTTTCATCTTCATTAGTAGATGGGAAGATGGTGGAAGGAATATTCGGAAGGAACGTTACTGGGAATGTCTAAAGAAAATATAATGAGAATAATAACAGCAAGTTTCTGAAGCAATAGTAATAGTTGTAGTAATGATTTCAGTAATTATCTAAACATCAATTTAGGTAACAATACATGCATGTTCTCTAGGACATTCATTTTACCTGTTGTTTACACAAAGGCTAATTGACAAATTACAGACTGAATATATATAACATGGGGCCCAGGGGCACCGAAGTCTTGTGGAATTAAGTAGAACATGGGTCTGGTAATTGATACATCAGAGCAGTTGTTTTGTTAGTATGGGCCAGGCAACCGTGAGTGAACAGTCGGCTGTGGGAGACGAAACCTCAAGTCACTGATGGAGGTGAACATGTTAGCCAAAGTGCCACTCAGGTTCTTGGGATAGTAGAGGACCCAGAATATTCTTTATGCAAATTTACCTCATTAATTATGCATGGTTTTACCAAAATCTTATCAGAATTTGCATGTTCCATAATATCAGACTTGTTTCATCTGCATATGATGATCGCTTCTAGAGATATCATTTGAACAAGTTTCCCACACAGACATACCGAGCACTCATTTTGTGCACATTGCTGACATAAGCTTCCCTTTGTGCAGAGCACAACTGGAGCCAAAAATGACAACTGATTTAAACATTAAAATATTTATTAACTTTTCTAAATTACAATACATTTATTCAACTCAACATTTTTAACAAAGTACAAGGCAGGATGGCTACCTTGGCCAGAGCAGTTGCTCTGGCAATACAACACATCTTCTATCTTGCCATCTTGATACTGTGAAGGTATATAATACATAAAGAACTTATGATGATTAAATAAAATGGCACAAATAGTAACCATTAGAAGCATAGACAGGCAAGGTTTTTACTGTATACATAACTACAGGACTTGACAAATTGTGAAAACATTTTACAGAAGCAATTAACATTTCACAGTAAAAACAATTAAGTGCCCTGATGGTGGACTGAGCTCTGCTGGTATATTGTCAGTGGAATACTGTAACAAGACTGGTTCACTGTAATAGAACAAGGATTTTATCAGGGCAAGTGAATTTTCAAAGCCTGATCTGAAGATACTATAAGCTTCCATCAAAATAAAATCAAGATTTTGACATGAAATGAGCAAAGTGCATGCATATAAAATTTAATAAATACTGACATGTTGGTTTGGAGAATGTGAAAGTATTAATTTGGGGCACAAACAAATTTTATTAAACTTTAATAATGAGTGCAAAACAGCAATATTGATATGATTAACTCTGCTTGCTCAATTTCATTGACAGAGGCAAAAAGTAAACTGTTTGATTAAAAACACTGCCCCATCATCATGTTCCCTCTAAACAAATTTGGCACTGAGCAACTTCACCAATTTATACTTGAAAACCTTCTTGAAGTGTACATTTTTACTACAACATGAAATTTATGGAAAAGTTGCTCAAATGGATGAATTTCACTGAACAGCATGGTCATCTCACTGAGCAAGTTGTGTGCAAATGAGGCTTAGAGGGAACACTTGCCCCATGTGACTACCAAATCCATTTGTGTCAGGGAAGAACAGGGTAGATATCCAATTTGAATAAATATAGTTGAACTCTGGTGACCTTGCCCTTTGTTATATAATATAATTCCCTTTATCATAGTTTGATTCAATATAAATATGCATTGTCATAATTAATTTTGAATACAAACAAGTTTTGGGGTTGAACCAACAGTGGGGAATCAGCCTACCGAATGTCCTTAAAAGATGTAAATATCTTACAAAAACATTTGCCTTATTTGTTTAATTATTTTAAGGGACATAATTTCCAGCTTTATTCAAAGTAATTCAGATATTTTAGTATAAAAACAAATGTCTCATTGCAAAAAAAAGTGCTGCATTTAGATGTGAATAGATTCATAAAACATGCAAGATAACAGAAAATTTTAGCTGGCTTTTGTCCAAGTATTTTGTACAGGTGTCTGTCAAAAATTAATGATTTACTGAGACAAATATGAACTGCCTCATTGTGTGACTACTGTATTATATGAAAAGTAAAAAAAACACCCTTTATGAATAGCTATCATGTTGCAAGCTCTGCTTTGTATGCAAATCAACTTAAATAGTTAGTTGGTGTCCAGTGGAGGGAGAAGTCATCAGTACTGTTGCCTCCTGAGAATCTACATCTTCAAACACTGCAATCTTTGAAGTGCGTTTTTTAAACTAGTATTATAAAAACTCTATCATTCTGTTCTAATAGCTGAAACATATTCCTGTGTGTTTTCATTTGTCGAATGAACTGTTTGTCAAATACAGAATACATATATTTTAGAATAATTTTCTTTTTAAAATGTGGATGAAATGTTTTGCTTTTAATGTATTAATGTATGTAATTGTTTTTGATTTGATAACTTTCAACTAAACACATTTTCTATTAGCTTCAGATCTTGATCAAAGTTAGGCACCCAGTTCATATGAGTGCTTATATTGATTTTCTGACATCTTGTTTTCTGTAAAGATTTTATTGGTAGGTTTGCAAATGTGTTTCAGACTGTGCAATCTCTCCATGAGTTGGTTTTGAAACACAGTATGGGATTCTGAGATACATTACCAAGGATATTATTACAAGATAAATCATTTGCTTCATTGAACATTGAACACATACAACAATGCATATTTCCACTGAGATCAGTGACCTTTGATGTGTATCACCAGTGATCAGTCAAGTAGAAACATTCAAAATATTTTATCAGATTTTCTCAATTTTTGCATGATATTTTCATACAGGACATCTGTTGTTCAAACTCAGGGAAGACTTTATACTGATGAATAAGTTGACCAAGTTTGATAAAGTTTGGAATAGAATTAGTAAAGTTATTATGCACACAATAACAATTATTAACAACGACGACGACAACGACGACGACAACGACGACAACGCCGGACAAAATTTTTCCCTTAATATACCTTTCCCTTCCATCTTTGATGGTACGGGCAAGGTAAAAATAATGATTGCACAAATAAAATACTGGCATAGACAGACCAGGCATTCGTCCACTATCAAAACAATATGTAATTTAGCTATTAAGTTGCATATGCAAATCATCTACACTAGCAACATGACATGCAGATTACATCTGTGAACAGTGAAGGGTCCAAATCGCTAAATTACAGGATTACTCAGAATAGATACTAACAACATTAATTATCAGAAAAGTATTAACAAAAGTCGTTCGATCACAAATATTCATAATTGGACTCCATAATAAAACGAAACACTATTAAAATGGCAGAGGCAACGATAAATTCACGCTACTTACCAGGAAAGTTGAGCGAGAGTGAACTACTTTCGGGTCATAACCAATCATGTCAAAAAATGACCAATCACGTTTCGTGTACTTCAGAAGTTCAGTGAGTTGTCTGTCATGACATCACATGCGATGAAAGCTGACTGGACGGTGCTGTTTTTTGAAAAGAAATGAAATTTCCCCCACCCTGGCATTATTTAATAAAAGTACATTAGTCTTTACGAGTTTTGGATATATATCAACATAATGCTATCGTCGAGTTCGATTTTTTCTTCAAAATGTTTAATTTGATAATGACAAGTTAACACCATCGAGTCGCGTTTTGATCGTGTTTTATGGTTCACGGGGCCAAGAAAACAATGTCAGTACCTACCGATGATGTTGAATAATATTTTTGTGTTTGATTCCATTTACCCACTGACTGATTGACCGCATTACGATTTTGTGTGCTTCGCACAGACCATGGAACTAAAAAAACTCCATGCACAGACCACCTACGCTCAGGTGAAGAGAACGGTACTCTCAGTA
This sequence comes from Saccoglossus kowalevskii, assembly GCF_978046115.1. Lineage (NCBI taxonomy): Eukaryota > Metazoa > Hemichordata > Enteropneusta > Harrimaniidae > Saccoglossus > Saccoglossus kowalevskii. Next base: position 38,478,835 of record NC_140650.1, read on the forward strand.
CTCTCTCTAGCCATGTTTACAGCACCCTACAGTTTTAGCGGCCGGAGCAACAGGCATTTACACAGGGCTGTACAATTTCATACTGTTAGTACCGATTTAATATTCTCTAAGTGAAACTCCTTAAAAACATGTCAGTATCTTCTGATGATGTTGAATAATATGTTTGCGCTCAGATCCCTTTTGAGGTTTGTGTTTGATTCCCTTTACCGACTAAATGATTGACCACATTACGATTTCATGTGCATTTGCACAGACCATCCACGCTCAGGCGATGCGACGGTACTCAGTGCAATGTTGCACTATCAGCACCGGTTTAATATTTTCTCAGTGACAGCAAAACAGCGCAGCAAGTGTTCAATTCGTCCAATAACACACACTACTTTATTAAGACAGCGCCCATGTAATAACAAATACACATCACGCATTGTATTCTATCAAAACAATTATTATACTGTAATTTTCATAGCGAAATTTGAGACATCGAATCACACTGACATATCGTCCAATGGTCGTTTTATGCGTATCTGCGCATGCGTGATAAATTCAAATTAGTACTATTTAATCTATCAATAAACGAATAATTTGTACGATAAACCATCACAACATACATGAACACATCAAATAATATACATTCTGTATTATGAAACTACAATTTGATAAGAGAAGTGTGTATCAGAAAAAATAACACAAAATGTTTACTATGCAAATTGTGCCACTCACCATGTATGTTAATTGGACAGAGATTACCTACACTAGAAAAGCCTGATTTTGGGGGGTTTTGGGGCCAAAAAGTAATTTTTAAAATGATTCAAGCCAAATAAGAAAAAAATGCCCTGGAGATATTCAGACAAGCTATCATAATGCCAAGTTTCAGAAAAATAGACTGAAGGGTTTTTGAGATATATTTGTCTCCAGCACACGGCCTACGGCACATGGCCTACGGCACACGGCCTACAGATTGTGAAAGCGTTGGTCCAAAGGACTAATAATATATATTCATTAGCTTCATTGATAAATTTGTATCACATATGTATAGGGACAACATCTTCACACTAACAGCTGACTTTTTTAAATAAATATTGTTACATTAGTTCTGGAGAACTTGACATCACAAAATTAACACGACACAGTACAGCACAATTATCTCAGATTTGACATGGAAGTAATTGTATTCAATCACAAAAAACATATTTATCTCATTGAATTCTGCCAAAAATAAATACAGGACTGATTTGAACATCATTATAATGTAACATTACTGGAAATTACATGTACTTGCTGCATACATGTATGTATGGTTTTGACAAATTTTTGTATGCTATAGCTCTTTCAGTGAGTAACCCAGAATGAAAAATAACAAGCATTGATAATGCATAGTCCCTGTTAAGTACCGGTATTAGCTGTAGTCAAAGTAAATGTTCAGGACATGTAGAAATGAACGATCAATGTTTTTTTAACACTAACACAGATTATAGATTGTGTTACTATCAGTATAGTACCTACGTGGAAACTTTGAACTGAATTGGACTATATCTTACAGAGGAAATAGCATGAAAGAAAAACGCAGTCAGTTGGGTATTGTTGTTCAAGTATCTCCAAAAGAAATATGGCTTGCACCATAACCTAATATGTAAGGTCATCATACAAAGTTTGATTGGAAATGCCCTATTCAACTTTGAACTGAATCAGGCCATATCGCCATATTTTTTTGCCAAAAATGACAAATGTGATCAAATCTCAAAACAAAACATGTTGTTGTGTTACCTTGCAGTATACTACATGTACCTATGTACAAACTTTCAAGTGAATCAGGCCATATCTTTCAGAGGAATCGGCACAAAAAACGTTAAAAACAAAATGACCGCCAGTCGGCCATTTTGGTCCAAATTTTGAAAAAAATATGACGTATAAGTGTAACCCAATATGCGTGATCACCATACAAAATTTGATTAAAATCCCCCTATTCAGCCCTGAGAAACAGTTCCATACACATTACAGACTATGATTTTAAGATATTAAACAAAATAGCCGCCATTTCGACAAATTTGATCAAATCTCAAAACAAAACATGGTTTGTGTTATCTTGAAGTATAGTACAAATGTATGTATATGTACATGTACACATTTTGAACTGAATCAGGCCATATCTTATAAAAGAATCAGCACGAAAATGGAAAAAAAAATGGCCGCCAGTCGGCCATTTTGGACCGATTATCGAAAAAAGTGACATGCGCCTATAACCCAATATGCATGATCACCATACAAAGTTTGATTGAAATCACCTTGTTGAGATCCGAGAAACCGTTCAGGACACGTTACAGACTGATTTCAAGATATTAAACAAATTTGTCAAATCTCAAAACAAAACATGGTGTTGTTTTATCTTGAAGTATAGTACCTATGTACAAACTCTGAGCTGAATCAGGCTATATCTTATAGAGGAATCAGCACAAAAACGAAAAAAAACTAAATGGCCGCCAGTCGGCCATCTTGAACCGAATCTCGAACCCAATATGCAATTTGATCACCATACAAAGTGTCATTGAAATCACCCTATTCAGCTCCGAGAAACAGTCCCAGCCTCGTTTAAATATTAGAATTTAGCAAATTTGAGGGACAAAATGGCTACCAAATCATAGCGAACATGGGCGTGCATATGTAGGTCATCATACATTGTCTGTATGCCAAGTTTGAACAAGATTTGTCAAAGGATATCAGAGAAATGGCTCTGGTCAGACACACGGATGGACGGAACCCAAATTAATAGTTTTTTGACTTCGTCCGAATGGGAACTAATAAAAGCTACCTGCTATTAATATTGCGATGCAGTCAATTCTCATATATTTAACATTTTTAATTTGGAGGGGGTACGATCCACATATTTCATATAATTCATAGGCGTCAAATGGCAAGACGAAAAAGAGAGTACACAGCTTAGACACAAAATAATTTGGAATACTCCTAACAAAGAATACTCTTAACCTTTCATATATATACCTTGCTTTGAGTACTTCTTCAGGAGGAATGGGTGGAAATTTCCTATCACTATGGTAACAAACATTTCTTCACCGATTAGGGTTAGGGTTAGGGTTAGGGTTAGGGTTAGGGTTAGGGTTAGGGTTAGGGTTAGGGTTAGGGTTAGGGTTAGGGTTAGGGTTAGGGTTAGGGTTAGGGTTAGGGGTTAGGGTTAGGGTTAGGGTTAGGGTTAGGGTTAGGGTTAGGGTTAGGGTTAGGGTTAGGGTTAGGAGATTTTATAATTTAAAGTAGTGAGAACTCGCCCATTCACGCAGCGTAGGGGGAGGGCCTAGGAAAAGTGGCTCGCGATTTATCGGGCTGGAATAAATGCGAGTGATCACTTGATCGAACTAATGGAACTATTAGGTTTTAGGGGGAGGGCGCGTTGACTATAACGGGAGTTCTCCTGGAAAAGTCAGTTAAGAGTTTTCGTAAGCGGAAATTGTGATGTAGATCAACGTAAATAACAGGGACTGGCTATGACGAGGTGCGAGACGGTTAGTCAGTCCCTGTTACAATTTGGGACGCTTATCATGTACCGCGGCGTAGAGGGCGTCGGTGGTGTTACTGGGGAGTAGACACCTAGGCGATAACTATTAGTACAGTGTGATTGGTAGCGGACGTTCAAAGGGGCGGTGAGGATGGGAAGTGTAAATACCCAGCGAGGTGTCAACCGTAAGGGGAGATAGAACAAAAACTAAACTAAACGGCAAATAGAGGATCGTTTTTATGAGGGCGGGACAGCTGTTGAGCGGCGGTGTTTTTGAACGCAGGTCTAGAAATTTGGCGGGAGTAAATAAACTGAGAAAACCGCGAGGATGTTGTTGAACGGACGTTGCGTGATCGAAAGGGGGTTGGCAAAATTGAAGTCAGAGGAAAAAACGGTCGAAAAAAGCGGTAAATTTAGAGATCGAAAGTGTGGGGTAAACGAGAGACTGGTTCGAGAGCGGGCGCGAACCGTCCAAAAAAGAAATGATAAAGTGGCGTAGGACGAACGGAGCGAGCTACTTTAGGGGACAATAATTGATTGGAGTCGAAAGGTATAAGTACCGGGATTGGTAGGGGGACTGGAGAGAGAAAAGTTTGGCGGGAGTTTTGTTAGCGCGGGGAGCGCTAGTTTTGGTTGTAGTTGGAGTTCGAAAAATAAAAAAGGTAGGATCTAAAATAGAGGGACAATTTGCGTGAGTCGAATGGTGTAACTACGTGAATTTAGCGAGGGCGGGATGTAATATAAATGGGAGTTTATTAGCGCGGGGAGCGCTGATTTAGGTTTTAGGATCGAAATTAAAAATGTTTGGACAAAAATAGAGGGGGTAATTGCTAAGCGAACGTCGGAGTTTGTAACAACGGTAATTTAGCGGGAGTTTATTAGCGCGGGGAGCGCTGGTTTTGGTTGCGGTGTAGGTTCGAAAATTGGAGACGGTTCGAAATAAGAGGGGGGACAATTTATTTTGCGTGAGTCGAAAAGGTGAGGGGTAAGTTAGAGGGTGGGAGGTGATTTTAGCGGGAGTTTTTTAGCGCGGGGAGCGCTGGTTTTGGTTGTAGTTAAGAGTTCGAAATTCAAAAAGGTAGAGACTAAACAAGGGGACAATTTGATTATGTGAGTCGAAAAAAGTCCGAGAATTTGTGTGGTTGGGGACAATTTATTTGTTTGATTATTTATACGGCAAAAATTACTGACCACAGGTTAGGAGAAAACACCGTATTAAGTTTTCAATTGTGTGTGCGATGTCGGTTTTTGGGGCGGCACGATTTGAGTTAAAACCTAGAAAAATACTCAAAAAGTGTGGGGTTACAATCAAACGACCGGGGGCTTTTTAGGTCAGTATGAAAGGTGAGGTCGACCGGTTTCGTTTCCGCAACTCATCAGGACCTCGGGGGAAAAAAAGGAGTCGAGATTTCTCTCTTCTCACTTTTTTAGGTAGGGGGGAGGGTGTATATGATGTGTCGGGTGCGTGCGTTGTGCGTGTTGCTAGGTGTTGTTTTGTCTTGAAAAAGACAGTTTGACAAGGTGCCTCCAGAGAGACGGTTTTTTGGTGTCTTGAAAAAGACAGTTTTTCTACTATCTCCTATACGGGTGATGGCGGTGGGGCAATTTAGAACGGCACGTTTTAAACTTGGAAGGGGTCGGAATTTGTAGCGACAGGAGCGGTTTTGGTTGGGAGGTACGAATGGACATTAACGGGGTGGGTGGTATCCTTGGTGGAATCAAAGGTTTGGGCGGTTTTTGTGTTAATGTCCAGGATCGAAGGTGGTGCCTGAGTGGGGACGGTCAACAAATTTGGAAGTGGGGGTATAGTTTTAGCGGTAACCAAACGGGGAGCGTACGAAACTTTAACCGGGGAAGGCGCACAAATCAGAAATAGGGGAACGGAGGAAGGGGAGTCGCAAGGGGGGTGACGATAATCGAGGGGACGATGAGGGAGGGAAGGGTAACGGAAACCATAGTGTCGGTCGAATATGTTGTCGAAATAGGAATTGGAATGCGAAATGTAGCTACGGAGCTAGAAGGTATAGCAGTGAGTTCAGTGGAGACCAGTGAACGCAATGAAATTTTAGGTGTTAGGGTTAGGGTTAGGGTTAGGGTTAGGGTTAGGGTTAGGGTTAGGGTTAGGGTTAGGGTTAGGGTTTGGGGTTAGGGTTAGGGTTAGGGTTTGGGGTTAGGGTTTGGGGTTAGGGTTGGGGTTAGGGTTAGGGTTAGGGTTGGGGTTGGGGTTAGGGTTAGGGTTAGGGTTAGGGTTAGGGTTGGGGGTTAGGGTTAGGGTTAGGGTTAGGGTTAGGGTTAGGGTTAGGGTTAGGGTTAGGGTTAGAGGGTTAGGGTTAGGGTTAGGGTTAGGGTTAGGGTTAGGGTTAGGGTTAGGGTTAGGGTTAGGGTTAGGGTTAGGGTTAGGGTTAGGGTTAGGGTTAGGGTTAGGGTTAGGGTTAGGGTTAGGGTTAGGGTTAGGGTTAGGGTTAGGGTTAGGGTTAGGGTTAGGGTTAGGGTTAGGGGTTAGGGTAGGGTTAGGGTTAGGGTTAGGGTTAGGGTTAGGGT